>NC_067481.1:68445347-68745347 GCF_947179515.1 Apodemus sylvaticus
AGGCCCTGGGTACAGGCAAAATCCTGACAGGTTGAGACCCAAGCGATGTTAGTCTCAGGCTATGTCTGTGTACCTGGTGCTGTCTGTTAGACCTGTCTGGCGTCCCAGTAGAACTTATCTTTCTTTAGATTTGTGATTCTCAGTTTACCCAATGCTGTGACCCTTTAATACATTTCTTTATATTGTGCTGACCTCCAACCTTTGAAGGAAATTTCACACAATTTGCAAAGTTGTTTGGATGTCAGTTATGGACATCAATTTAACTTTTAAAAGGAAATATAAAATTTTTCTTTATTCACAGACCAGGCAGACATGATAATATTTTGGGTTTTTCATATTTATTTTCAATTTTTCAAATCACATGCTTCTTCATTCCTTCAAATCATCTGTATGTACACAACCTTTTGTGAAGGTGGCTTTGTATTTTAGAAAAATATTAGACATTTAATGATACAATGGATGTTAGTGATCACATTATTTCTAAGTAGGCTAAACAAGGAAAACCAGTAAAAATGTGAACAGTAAGAGACAGGTTGGATTATAGAAATTACACCTAATCCAGGTGTAGTGAGACAATGAATGCATTCTCAATGATATGTGTGAATGGGGGCTAGAAGGACAAATGGAACTGGGATATGGTGACTGTGGTTAATAACAAAGATAAACAAATAACTGAAGAACAGAAGCCATTTCTGTGAAAGGAGGATTCTGGGTATGTCATGAAGTCTGAAATGAGAAAAGACAAAATCTGGGATGTTGGCGAAAATCTGGGTTTTATCTAAAGTTATGAGAAGGTTCTTGGAGGGTTTTATTTGGAGGAAATAGCAATATACGTCAAAATGATGCCCTGCCCTGGTAAGAAAAACTATTTAGAGGGAGCAGATCCCTAGACTGAAGATATCAAAGAGAACTGGGCCATAAGCAGTGCTATGGTACTCACCAAGCTTGCACACAGATTCTGAGGCTGACCACACACACACACACACACACACACACACACAAACACATCATGCAGGCATACAGACATTCACATACACACACACAGGGGGTGGGGGACTCATGTATGGGGTGCTGATCCTCTTCCTGCTCCAAGGAGTTGCATCTTCCTTACATTTAAGTTTTAATCAATAAAAGCTGCTAGTAATTCCCAAAATTGTGATCGATTTGTTTCTGGTTATTATCCTCTAGTCCAACGGGACCTAAAGTTAAAGAGAAAAACTCCTGAGTCAAATTTCCTTAATGGTATTCTCAGAAGAACTATTCACAGCATGGAAAATCAGTTGGTCATCTGCAGGGCTCATCCCCACGGCCATAATACTTGTTGTCTGATGCCTTTGCATTGGAACAGTGAATGATTAAGGCCTAAGAGTTCTCTGTGTGGTGTTTTGAAAAATTACTAGCTATAGCTTGAAGAGAAGATGCTTTGTGAGCATACAACACTCTAACAGAAAAGGTATCTGAAGTTCCTAGACTGAAAAGAGGCAGATACCTTTTCTCGTAGAGTGTACTACATTGGATTCCAGCAGCTGTGAACAGGGTAAGCTCTGACCCTTTCCCTGATCTCTTATGGATGAGTTGGCAAACTGTAGTTCAGGAATCAAATTGGCTCATTTCCTGTCTTTGTCAGTAAAGTGTTATTGTCATACATTTTCTGTGTTGCTCATAGTTGCTATTATGATAGATCAGCAATGTTGAAGAATTGAAACAGAGAGAGTGCACTGTAAATCTTAAAATAGTATATTCCTTAGAGAAAAGTTACTGTGTATGGCTCTAGGACAAGATCACTGTCTCGAGGATGAAGTTTTAGGAATTCTTTAAGGTCTATATCGGAGGCAAGGTTACTGTGATGCTAAGCTACTGCTTGGCCTCATAAGATTTGACTGACCATAAGATGTTTGAGAGAGCTTGCTGCCTAATCCATCTAGCTCCAAAAGACTCTCACCTAAGAGCACCAAACCTATGCTCTAGGTGGTGCAAGAACACTCCTCCATCTGGACACTGATAACTTCCTTCTTGTGGCATTGGCTTTGTGGAATCTTAGTAATATTAGAACCCTCACTTCCAACTGTGAGGCATCTGGATTAATCCCTTTCTTTCCTTTTAGCTGAAGCTTCCCCAATGTCCCTGCTGTGTGTTCTGAACTGGATTGGCATCTACCTTCCCTCTGCAGCATCCCTGCTGCTGGTCTTTCAATGTCTCTTTCAGGCCAATCCAGCATCCTGCCTACTCAGTAGAGTAGCCCACAGTGAACGAACCTTCCTTCCCTTGAGGGAATTCAGACTCTGGGTTTGACTGAGAAGAGTCATGGTGCTTTGTATTGGTTGGATTTTGTTAGGTAATGTTCTGAGTTGATCACAGCATCAAGATCAGGGTGCAGTAGACACTTGCTGCTACACAGTTGTCAGAAGTGTGGCTGGGATTGTCCCATTTTATTTGAATCATAAAACATTTGTGGCTGGGGAGATGGCTCAGTTGGAAAGAGTGTTGCTCTGCAAGTGTGAGGATGTAAGTTCAAATCCTCAGAACCTATGTAAAAGGTGAACCACGGCTTCATGCCCTACAACTAGAGTAATAGGGAACAGAGGTAGGAGAATCCTGAAAGATCACCAGCTAGTTGCTCCAGTGAGAGTTGCTGTCCCTCTGAAGGAAGACCAAAATGATTGAGGAAAATGTTCAGCTTCCTGTTCTGGCCTCTGCCACTCACACAGATGAATGTGCCTGTGCACTTACATGTACCTGCAGGGTGTGTTACATATGCGCGTGCACATATACCATATACTCCCACACCATATACACCATATAAACACACCACATATTTAGAAACTCACATATACACCTAACACATTGTATACATAAACACACCATATGTACATATCAAAACGTACTACACATACATAAACACATCATCACCATAATCCTCATTCACACACACATATCCCACAAAAATGAATAAGGAACCTTTGATTAAATAATTGTGCTTCCCTAACAGAACATTTTCCCTTTCCCGAGACCCTGGCCACCAAGTGTCATTGCAGTTGACTGTAGTTTAGTTAGTTGGAATGACTGCAGATTTCAGAATTTCCAGAGTAATGGGCCACATCGGTTCTGAATGATGGAAGAACTTACGAAACCCTGAAAACAGATCACCTAATCATCACATTAAGAGAGAGGTGTCTCATTTACCAGGTAACTTGTGCAGTGCACAGAAGGTCCTCAAACACAGAAATGAAGGATAGTAGAGTTAGAGGGGGCACTTGGGTGAAGAGTAGAACACTGTGGAAGAGAAAGGAGTCACAAATTTCCTGAGCAACAGAGAAAGTTAACAGCAGAGTTCTGACTGACATTTAGATTGTATGATCCTGAGGTCCATATCCTTTGTTCTTCAGTATTTCCCAAAGTATGCTCTACAAAGCGTGGCTTCTGTACAAGTGGACCGGATCTTGCTTAGTAAAGAGAGAGAGAGAGACAGAGAGAGAGAGACAGAGAGGGAGAGGGAGAGAGAGAGAGAGAGAGAGAGAGAGAGAGAGAGAGAGAGAGAGAGAGAGAGAGAGAAACAGGAGAGAGAGAGGGGAGAGAGAGAGAGAGAGAGAGAGAGAGAGAGAGAGAGAGAGAGAAGAATGTGGTGTGCTAGCAAATAATTTAAAAAGTATGGTTTAGAAGAAGCACAGCAAGGCAAGGGACAAAACTTGATATCTTGGGATATGAACTTTTTTTTGTCTATTTTATTGTTATTGATAATTTTATTTATTTACATTTCAGATGTTGTTCCCCTTCCTGGTCTCCCCTCTACAAACCCCGCATCCCATCTCCCCTCCACTTTGCCTCTAAGATGGTGTTCCCCCACCCACTCCACCTCACCTCACCCCTTTCTCTATGCTGGGGCTTCAAGCCTCCACAGGACCAAGGGCCTACCCTCCGATTAATGCCAGATAAGGCAATCCATTGCTATATATGTAGCGGGAGCCAAGGTCCACTCCATGTATACTCTTTTGTTGGTGGTTTAGTCCCTGGGAGCTCTGGTGGGTCCAGCTAGTTGGTATTGTTGTTCTTCCTATGGGCTTGCAATCCTCTCTAGCTCCTCAGTCCTTCCCCTAACTCTTCCATTGGGGTCCCTGTGCTCAGTCAAATGGTTGGCAGTGAGTTTCTGCATCTGTATTAGTCAGGTGCTGGCAGAGCTCTTAACATGGAGTAATAAAAAACTATTGAGAAAACCAGTGCTGGGCTGAAAAGATGGCTCAGCACTCAGAGCACTAGCTGCTTTTGGAAGGGACCTGAGTTCAATTGCCAGCACTCACAGTAGGCAGCTCACAAGCACTGGTAACCCCAATTTCAGGGGAAACACTCTGCTGGCCAGTACAGGCACTGCACTCCCATGAATACATATTGTTAGGCAAATCCACATACTTTTTTTTTTGCTTGTTTTTGTTTTGTTATTAAAATGAATGAATCTTTTGAAACTTGAGTTACATGATTTGCGGGTGGCTTGGGGAAATGTGAACAGATGAATCTCAATGTTTGTTCTCAAGTAACAATTCCTCTTCCTTGGAGGGTAGGTGCAATCATATTCCCATTGGAATATGCTTATGTTTTCAAAAGAGCCACCAAGTTTCTCAGGAGCACATACCAGAAGGACCTGGGGGAGAATCATTTGAGGGATGATCTTGGATTAAGTTCACCTGCTTGTTACAAGTGATGAGGTAAAATGTTAATTCTTGGTCTTTGGCTTATTGAAGGAAAGAATCCAGCAGATGGCACAGGCAGGTGAAGTAGAGGTTTATATAGCAAAGAAAGAGATTGGAGTGAGATGCACCCAAGGCTAGGTAATGAGGTGGGTTCTGTGCTATGGATTTTATTTTATCTTCTTTTAAATTATATTTATTTATTCATTTTTACTTACTTGTATGTCTCTCTCTATGTGTATACCTGTAGTATGTTTGTGTTTGTGTGTTTGTGTATATAAGGGCCATTATATATATATATATATATATATATATATATATTGGCCCTTGGCAGCAGCAAACCCCTTAAGAGTTGAACCTTCTCTGTGGAGCTGTGCTATGTATTTAAGAGATTTTGTGAATATTGATGAAACAGGATGTATTTGTGAAGCAAGATCAGATGCCTCTTTTTCTCTCTCACACTGGATCTGGACCTCTTCAAGTTTTTTCCCATGATCCTCTATAAAACTCACCAAGTGCAGGGGGAGGAGGGCTGTGTGTTTTAAAATGTAAGTTATGTCACAATGGAGCCAGGTGTTCTGAGGATAAAGTCCCTTCCTTATATATGGAAAAGAGACTTGGAGTTTTAAGTCCAGGCATAGCAAAAGAGTAGCTGCAACTAATTCTATAAATGTTAAACCACAGGGGATCTTGCTAACAGTAGAAGACACAGCCACCAAGATTCAGCTATTGTTTCTGTGACGACCTCACAGCTAACTCTTTCTGAGACTGTTCAATGTCTGATAACTTTCTTATAACTTTCTGTAGGTTAAGAATTTTGCTGCCCCAGCAAATTTGTCAAGACACTCTGGAACTTCTAAAATTGAGGCTTTATCCTAAAAGCTGGGGGTCAACTTTGAACAACAGCTTTACAAGCTCTACAAACAGGAATAGGTCCCCTACTGATATCTTTCTTCTACCTAACTGTACAAGCTCACTAGATGGATAACATTGCATGTATAGTGGAAAGTCTGTAGTGAAGAACACACTGTGTCTTAGGTTAGAATGTTCTGGTGCCAGGACCCATAAAGGTATCCTCAAATCCTTTAGGCTCATGACATCTAGATATAACAGTGGCTTAAAAATGCCATCAATTCTTCTTATTATTTAATTACATTTTACTTATTAATATTGTGTCTGTGAGTCTGTATGTTCCTGTGTGTGTGTGTTCCTGTATGTGTGTGTGTGTGTATACATGTCACTGCATGTGGTTGCATCACAGAGGACAGCTTACAGGAATCAATTTTTCTATGGACCTTATTACTCCTAGGAATTGAAATATGGCCGTTAACCTTGGTAGAAAGTATCTGCATCTATTCAGCCAGTTGCATCCACAACATTCTTTATGCCATGGGGTTTTTGAGAAGTATTTTATGGGAGGAAGTTAAAATGTGATATTCTGTGAACTATGCTGGTGGTTAAGAAAAGCAGCTAAACAATTAAGCCTAAAGGTTTAGACATTGATTCTGAAAGCAGTTGTTCAGTGACTGATTTCCTCTGTATGGACTTTAATTTCTGTCTGAGATATTGCTCTTGATAGTCTATTCTCCTGCTTTAATCACCTCTGACTTCACAGCCCAGAGATTTTTTTCTTACTATACTTTTAACTCTGGGTATTTAATTCTGAAGCAGCTGCCAGTCAAGGTCATGTGTCAGCATGAAGGCTGAGCAATGCTGCCTTCCTATAATGGGCTGGTCTTGGAACATGGCAGTGTGAATCTATAGTTTCCATAGACTCATACACTTAAATGCTTGGTCCCCAGTTGGTGGAAATGTTTGGAAAGGACTAGAAAGTGTGGCCTTGTTGGAGGAGATATGTTACTGAGACTGGGTCTTGAAGTTTCAAAATCCCATACCATTCCCAGTAAGCTTTTTCTCTCTCTACTTAAGGACCGGGATTTAAACTCTTAGTGACTGTTCCAGCAGCCCGCAGGCAGGCCTACTTCTATGTTTCCTGAGGGACAGGGAAGCTCTAACCCTCTAGAAAAATGAGCAAACCAATTAAATGCTTTCTTGTATAAGTTGTCTCACAAATGTCAACAGGGTTTTGGTTAAGGGTAAGATTTGGTGCCCATAATTCAACTTGGTCTACCTTGAACTCGCATAGGTTCATGTGTCCTCTCTAGAAAGTAGTGTTCCTTTGTGGTCATCCATTACCTCTGACATTCGTTCTTTCCACCCCCATCTTCTGCAATGTATAAAAGAGAGACTGGGAGAGGAAAGGGTATGGTATGCTCTATCTCTTCATTATACAGACCAGCTTGACAAGAACCATTCTGATATTTGTATTCTGGGACTCAAAGTGAGTTGCTTAAACTCTGTTAGCCTTAGTTTTCTCATCTCCCAATGCAGACTTTAATAAGGTCATGCTACCAATTAAATGAGGCATTGCATGAAAATATTTGTCAGTGTTCAGAATATATAATAACTGAGATGCTGAGAAAATGCTGATCCTAAGGTTATTAGACAGTCAGTACCTCAGACTCATTGGCCATTATCCTAATCATATTGTAGTTGTTATTTTGAAAGGCCGTCTTTTTCCTGATGGTTCTGTAGAAGTTGCCTTCATCTTCATGGGTGAAGGGAGAGCTCATTTCTCAGTGGCAGGCCTTGTGTTTTCAGAAGAGATTATGACAAATTCAACTCACTGCCAGCTTTATCTTGCATGGATAGTCTAGAGCAAGTGTTCTGCCAAAGATGTGAAAGCCAAATAGTTAGAAGTTTTGAACTATATTTGCATACTTTGATGCTGACAGCATGGATTGTCGTTTGTGTCAAAAGGGAGGAGTGATGGTAAGTTGTCCTCTGATGTCTACATGTGTACCTTACCCCCTTCACACAACTTTTCCTTTTCTCTTGAGATTATAATGTTGTGTGACAGAAAAATTAACCAATAGATATAATACTGCAAGAGTTCTGGCAGATAATTAATTCCATCTATCCACCCATTTCACACATATTTGCAAGTCTATTAGTACCTAGTTTGCCTATATCTATCAAAATTAAGTTTGAGCCTTAGCAGAGATTACTACGAATAGGAGAAAATAGATTGATAACAAAGAAATTCCCAATCAATAACCAGGATTTCCTGAAATGGTATGAGGAGGTATACAGAAAATTGAGACAAGGACTTATTTTATAGAAGAAGTGGTTAGAAAAAATTATTTAAGGAGATGGAGAAACATGAGGTAGAAGGGAAATACAGTCCAGGTCTATAGAATGATAGACTCAAGGCAAGAAGAATTGGGTTAACTTGCTTCAGAATTGGTAGAAAGGTTTGCTTGAGTAGTACACAGTCTAAACCACATGAGAAGTGAGGCTTCTATTTTCTCTGTGGATAGACTGAAGAAAGAACATTTTCTCAAATAAGAGGAACAAGGAGTTTGATTTCAGATACATGAAATGAAAGATATTCACTAAATATCTGAGTCATGAACAAAAGCATTCAGAGGCTTAATTTTTGCGTTGGGTAGGTCTAGCTAATATTTAAACAATGACTGGGAGAAATCTTCCAATAGATATCTAGGAGATATGAGAGAACCAGCCAAGGACAACTGTAAAAACACACAATCAAGAGATTCAGAAGCTTGGACAAGGAAAAGACAAGGTTTCAGGAACAAAAAGTGATCAGCTAAGATGGTAACTCACAGAACATCAATCTGGGGCTGGGAAGAAAGGTTGGAAAGTGTTTGAGGCCAGTCTTGAAGTTCTTATGGATGGAAAAGCATCAGTGGGATGCTCTTCTGTGATAGAAAAGTAGTCAAGGAGTGGAGAGGACCATAGAGAGGACCAGAGAAAAGATACTGGATATTCCTCAGATGAAGCGGACTTGTTGGTACCCTGAGTAGTGCAAAGATAGCTTCAGGAAGAGCAGGCTCAGACAGGGAGGCTACAGAATGACTTTTCTGCTTTTCTGTTGCTGTAAAAAATACCCTGACCAAAACCAGCTTAGCAGAGCAAACGTTCTATTTGGGTTATAGTTCCAGATTACAGTCCATTATTGAGGGAGAAATCAAGGCAGGATTTCAAGCATCTAGTCACAGCATATCTATAGTCAATAGCAGGGGGAGAGATATATACCCATGCTCTTGTCTGCTCTCTATTAGTTTCATTCATTTTTTTATACAGATCAGAACTCCCTGATGAGGGATTGGTGCCACCCATAGTGGGCTAGACCAATTAACTACCAACAACCCCATACAGACATGCCCAGAAGCCAGTCTGATTTAGATAATTGCCCACTCTCTTTCAGAGCAAGTTTTGACTGTGGCAAGGTGATAGTTAAACAAAGCTTAATGGCACAATGACCAGGAAATCATCACTGTATAGGGATAAGACCTGTGTACTGGTCAGGAGGACAGGGGAAACTGGAAGAGAAATACCAATACCCTTGGAGATTAGGAGAAGTTTCATTTCTGGGCTTTGAAATCCATACAGGAACTCCCAGTGCGCATGCTCAAGCTAAGCAGCAGACAAAGGGAGATTTCTGCAGGTGGCATTGAGGTATTTTATTTGGAGTTTGCAATTCCAAAGTTTGAAGAGACACAGATAATGGGTATCCATGAGGGAGATTATCTGAAGATGGGCTGATTCAGTCCTGGAGACCCTATCAGATGAAGAAAGTGTTGGGAAGCTGGACATCAGGACACTGAGTCATAATCTGGGTGTAACCTAGACAAGTGGTATAAGGCTAACCAGTGCATTTTTGTTTGCCACTATGAAATGTGGAGAATGGAAGCTTCCGGATGAATGTAGGGTCTTTGGGGGCAGTCTACCCTGATGCTATTGTAGCCTCTGTGAAACGCTGCTGCAGCCTCCCACTGCTGCCCATCCTGGTCCATTCATTTTCATCTCAGTAGTACATATCCAAGTGTTCATCAGACATGGGAGGAGCCCCATCTTCTAAGATTTTTTTGTATGAGTCCTTCCTTCAACTTCATGTTAAAGTGTACACACTTCCCCTTTCCTTCCCCTCTTGTAGTTCAGTCTATTGTTTAAATTTGCAAGAGACTAACTAATTTCAGAGCACCCACAGGGGGAAAAATAACACATCCATGCTTGTTACTCAGTCATACCAGATTGTTGTTGTTGTTGTTGTGGAAAAAAGATTGTCTTAATAATCACCTACCAGTGCTTGCTCTTTAAAGCATTTTTATTTTTTATTTTTTAAAACGTAACATGAAATTATTAAGTTATGGCTAAGGTACAAGTCAGAAATAGGTCCAAGTTCAAATCAACACATATTAAAAAATGGGGTACAGAGTTAAACAAAGAATTCTCACCTGAAGAACTTCGGATGGCGGAGAAGCATCTTAAAAAATGCTCCACTTCATTAGTCATTAGGGAAATGCAAATCAAAACAACCCTAAGATTTCATCTTACACCAGTCAGAATGGCTAAGATTAAAAATTCAGGAGACAGCAGGTGTTGGAGAGGGTGCGGAGAAAGAGGAACACTCCTCCACTGCTGGTGGGGTTGCAAATTGGTACAACCACTCTGGAAAGCAGTCTGGCGGTTCCTCCGAAAACTGGGCACCTCACTTCCAGAAGATCCTGCTATACCACTCCTGGGCATATACCCAGAGGATTCCCCACCATGTAATAAGGATACATGCTCTACTATGTTCATAGCAGCCCTATTTATAATTGCCAGATGCTGGAAAGAACCCAGGTATCCCTCAACAGAAGAGTGGATACAAAAAATGTGGTATATCTACACAATGGAGTACTATTCAGCCATTAGAAACAATGAATTCATGAAATTCTTAGGCAAATGGATGGAGCTAGAGAACATCATACTAAGTGAGGTAACCCAGACTCAAAAGGTGAATCATGGTATGCACTCACTAATAAGTGGTTATTAACCTAGAAAACTGGAATACCCAAAACATAATCCACACATCAAATGAGATACAAGAAGAAAGCAGGAGTGGTCCCTGGTTCTGGAAAGACTCAGTGAAACAGTATTTGGCAAAACCAGAACGGGGAACTGGGAAGGGGTGGGAGGGAGGACAGGGGAAGAGAAGGGGGCTTACGGGACTTTCGGGGAGTGGGGGGGGGCTAGAAAAGGGGAAATCATTTGAAATGTAAATAAATTATATCAAATAAAAAAAAATAAAAAAAAAAAAAAAAAAAAAAATCAACACATATTCTTTTGTGCTGCTACAAGGAAGAATCTTCTTGTCTCTGTTTAGCCTTTCAATATGGTCCAAATCTCTTGACTCATGGCCTCCTTCCTTGGTCCCTCAAAGCAGAAACAATGGGCCTGTGTTTCACCGCCATGTCTCTTTCCAGAGAAATCGGGAAGCTTTTTCTTCCCTGCCAAGGATTTGAGTGATCATATTGATTTCCTCACCAAGATCCAGAGTACTGTCTGCATTTCAAAACTTTAACCTTAATCATATGCGTTAAGTCCCTTGGTCACACATACAGACTCCAGAGGCTTCAGGAACTGATGTTTTTGGAGGATGTCATTTGCAAACTCCCTGAAGTCTGCCTCTGTGAACTGATCCCCAAGAGTCTGTGTGGTATTACAGGGGCATGTTTCAGATGTTTATATGACCTGCAAGTGGGATGGTTGAGCTATAATCCATGTTCCTGTAGGTGTGACTATGAAGTGGGCTGATTTCCTTTACACCAAGAACTGGGAGGGAATTTAGTACAAACTTTTCTTTTAAGTCATCAAAATAATTTATAATAGTTAAATGCCTCTTAAATGTCCATGATATCTTCTGAAGTTAAAAGTAATATGCACTCAACAAGATTTTACTATCTATTTGGAACTTAAACATGATATAAGTAGAAAAAATCTTTTATGAAGTTCTCTATGAAAGGAAATTTTGACAAGTCCCTGATTAGACAGAAACTGTTCCATATCTGAGGGAAAATACACAGTGTAACTGTGGCTTCATAGAATGAATTGGATAGTGATCCCCTGTTTCTATTTTGTGGAACAGTTTGAAGAGTATTGGTATAGGTCTTTTTTGAAGGTCCACTAAACCCATCTGGTACTGGCCTTTTTTTTTTTGGTTGGGAGACTATTAATAACTGCTTCTAATTTTTTTTAGGGATTATAGTACTATTTAGATGATTTATTTAATCTTCTTTTAACTTTGACATCTAGTATCTGTGTAGAAAATTGTTCATTTCATCCAGATTTTCCAATTTTGTTGATTATAAACTTTTGTAGTAGGATCTGATGAGTTTTTGAATTTCCATGTTTTTTTATTGTTATGAGTCTGCTTTCATTTCTGAATTTATTATTTTGGATACTATCTCTGTGCCTTCTGCTTAGTCTGGCTAAGGATTTATTTATCTTGTTGATTTTCTCAAAGAACCAGCTCCAGGTTTTGTTGATTCTTTGTATAGTTCTCTTTGTTTCTATTTGGTTGATTTCAGCCCTGAGCTTGATTATTTCCTGTCCTCTACTACTCCTAGGTGTATTTGCTTCTTTTTTTAGGGCTTTTAGGTATGCTGTCAGGCTGTCTAAAGCATTTTTTTAAACCTTCCCCTCTGACAATCCTGGGTGGGTCATTGTTTCCTTAGCTTGCCTCAAAGCTTTGCCACCTGACGACGTACCATGTAACTTTAGCCAGGAACACCAGAGGCCATTGTGATGCTCTAGTGACCTTGCTTCGCAGTCCATCTGACCTTGTCACCATTGCATGGTCCTGTCTTATTTATTTTAGCCTGTCTAACTGCTCAGCTCCTACCATAGCTGAGCATGGGAGGGACACTGGGGAGACAAAGCATGACTGGTCCTGCTAGGGCCCCACTAATTGTTTCCCTCACCCTTTCAGTGGACAAATGGTACTAAGCACTAATAGAGTGATAAAGCCACAGTAGTGATGACTAGTATTTAGTACCTGCATCAAGTGCTATGCTAAGTACCTTCAATGCATTTTGTCAGCTAAACCTCCCTTGCATAATATATAGTTAGAACTGTGATTGCTACTGTCATCTGATAAAGAGAGAGAACTGAGAAAACTTGATAATTATCTCTGATCCTGATAGCTACACTAAATCACAGTCCTTGTCAATCTGTCTTTTTCCTTGAGGTCTATCTGCTTGATTTCCTGCCTTTTTTCATTTGTATATTATTTTTTATTTTCTAAAAAGTGATAAATGTGATGGCAGAAATTATGCAATTATTAAAATAAAACACTCCATGTAAGGAATACACTCCCCTGACATACACACATTAATGCACATACATGCTTGTGTGTACACACATACATATGTACTATGACTTTTTAATTCCATGATCTTGTGGTTGCTAGTTCTGTGGTGTGGGCATTGATGACAAGCTATCTACCTCGCAACCTGGTTCTGCTATTACTGCATCACCTTCCTCATCTGTACCTCACACCCATTGCTCCTTCTAGTGTGTTCTATACACTGTGATGGTGAGCGGCAGAGTCCAAGTTAGCATGTGCTTTCGTGCTGTTCCCAGCACTGAAATCCACTCATGTAGCATAACTTGTATTTCTAATATGAGAAATGTTGAGCACACACAAAACGGCAGTTGAATCAACCCCACCCCTGCCCAATCCTACCCTCTTTGAACATTTTTCTACTGTATTGTCATTTGTACTTTTTTCTGACTATTATTCATATATTAGAGACAACCCTTTAACCTGTGAGTTCAAAATATTCCCTTCTTGAAAGTTTTTGTTTCATTCCATATTTTAAAATTATAGGGAGGCAAGGCGGATATGAGAAGAACTAGGGGAGAGAGGAATGACAATTATCAAAATACAGTGTACGAAATTCTCAGACTTAATAAAATATTATTGTAAAGCTGACATTTTAAAATAGAAATTAGGGTGAGTGTTGGAATCATTTATTTATCTTAATATTTAGATTATATGTTTTACATTATGCATGTGATTGTTTTGTCTACACATATTTATGTGTACTACATGTATGCCTGGTACTCATGAAAGCAAGAAGGAAGCATCATCTCTCCTGGAACTGGAGCTACAGACAATTGTGAGCTGCCAAGTGGTTGCTGGAAACTGAATCCAGGCTCGGTGCAAGAGTCACAGTGTTCTTAGCTACTGAGTCATCTTCCAGCTCCTCCAATTTTAGCATCACTTAGGTATGGGTGCTGTACTTTGAGTTTTTATTTCAACGGCTCTCTCTACTCTCTGGTTTTAAAACACAGTCCATGTTTTCCTGTTATCATATATAGATTCCCCCTCACTGTGACCATTTGGTTGCTGTGTTTCTTCATGTGTATAGTACTGCAGATCTTTCTAGGCTCTTTTCTCAGTACAGTAAGAGTAAATAAGCTGGGCATACAGCCTTTGTGGTTTTTGCAAAGAGTGGGATAAAAGGGGGTGAGAGCACTGGGCACTGCAGACCACTTATGGTAGCTTTGGAGAAAGCATAGGTGATGTGTAAGTGCAGTCATGTTTGAGAAATATCAGTAAAACCAACAAACTATGACTTTTTGTAATTTTCCAGGAAACGGTTGGGCTTTTCCCCCTTTGTCTTACCCCGTACTCCAATATCCTCACAACATGGAGGAGCCACACAGGCCTCCCCACCCCCCCCCCCCCCCCCACACACACACACTCAGCCTGCTGACTTACCGGGGATAAACTGGCTTCAAAAATGAGCTGGTGTCTGAATTTAACTGAGAATTCAATGTATCTTCAGTTCTTCAATTCACAACTCAGAGACCCCACAGGAAAAGTTCTGCCTCATGATTGAGAGGTGTGAAATTAATTTAATCCACAGGTAAACACCGGTGAAGTGTTCATTAAAGTGGTTTTCACCCAGTGTTTTAAACACTGCACATGGATAGGTTCATTTTTCTCTTTGTTCATACACAAATTTATTGATTCAACAAATTTACAAGGGATTGTTTTCTGGTGTGTGCAATATCAAACATTGAATCTGTATTGAAATTATTTTTTTTAATTTAGCTGGTTATATAAGATGCATGCGCAGGAGATATTAATAAGAAATCTACCACTTGAGTGTAGTACAGGAAAGACAATTTAGGGACTGTCACCAGATACCGTGCTGTTAAAAGAACAGAATGCAAAAAGGTCAGTGAGACATATGAACCACAGAAGCATGCGCCTCAGGGAGGTGATGACTGTTTATATTCAGGGTGTGGTAAAGGGCATTTGATACTAAGATGTCATAGACACACATAGATCCTGCATCTTTAATAAATGATAGAGACACTTCTCTGTTGTGCTTTTCCCCCCTTCATTCTTTAACATAGGTTGACTTTTTCTTTCATTGGGGATATATGCTTAAAAGGGAAAGATCATGAACTGCTATTGATGTATGTCATGTGAATTTTCCAAACAATGTAAGTACAGCTGACAAATGCAAAACTCTAAAGAGAAAAGTTGCCCATTGATTGGTGTCTCTTCTTATGGCAGTAACAAAGCACAGGACAAAGTCAGCTTAAGGAAGGGTTTATTTTGACTCACAGGGGTTAGGAGAACACACTTGCAGAAGACTGGAGTTTGTGCCCCAGGATGGATGGTGGATGACTCAGTGTCCTGTAACTCTAGCTCCTTTGTCCTTTTCTGGTCAGACACCTGAGCTTGCATAAACAAACCCACACACATGTATAAGCATGATTATGCAGGCATGTATATGCATGATTAAATTTAAATTATGTGTTATTTGGGCCCACAGTTTGAGAGTGTTGTCCTCATTGTCAGAGAAACCATGGCAGGAGACAGCTGGCCACACAGTCAGGAAGTAAGGAGTAAAGGATATCAGTGTCTTTTCTTTTCTTTTTTATTTCAAGGCTTTTTATTTAAACAAACAAACAAACAAACTACCCTAGTTCCCAGTGTTTTGGAATCAGAAGACACTGAAAGACCCTAGCCTCAATTTAAATTGTAATTAACTCAATTGTTATTTCAAGCTGCAGCTGTCCTTAGTTCCCATGGTTGGTGTCTCAGTTAGGGTTTTACTGCTGTGAACAGACACCATGACCAAAACAATTTTTTTTGATTTTTTATTAGATATATTCTTTATTTACATTTCAAATGTTGTCCCATTTCCCAGTCTCCCCCCACCAAATCCCCTAACCCATCCCCCTCCCCCTGTTCACCATGCAGCCCACTCCTGCTTCCCTATCTTTTTATTCCCCTACACTGCAACATCAAGCCTTTTCAGGACCAATGGCCTCTCCTTCCTTTGATATCCAACAAGGCCATTCTCTGCTGCATATGCATCTGGAGCCATGGGTCCCTCCATGTGTACTCTTTGATTGTTGGTTTAGTCCCTTGGAGCTCTGGGGGTGGGGGGGGTGTACTGGGTGGCTCATACTGTTGTTCTTCCTATGGTGCTGCAAACACCTTCAGTTCCTTGGGTCCTTTCTCTAGCTCCTCCGTTGGGGGCACTGTGCTCAGTTCAATGGTTGGCTGAGAGTGTTCACGTCTGTATTTGTAATGTACTGATAGAGCCTCCCAGGTGACAGCTATATCAGGTTCCGGTCAGCAAGCACTTGCTGGCATCCAGAATAGTGTCTGGGTTTTGTAATTGTATATGGGATGGATCCCTATGTAGGACAGTCTCTGGATGGTCTTTCTCTCAGACTCTGCTCCATACTGTATCTCCTCCTGTGGGCGTTTTGTCCCCCCCCCTTCTGAACGACCAACATATCCATACTTTGTTCTTCCTTCTTCTTCTTGAGCTTCATTTGATCTGTGAATTGTGTCTTGGGTATTCCAAGCTTCTGGGCTAACATCCACTTATCAGTGAGAACATACTATGTATGTTCTTTTGTGATTAGGTTACCTTACTCAGGATATTTTCGAGTTCCACCTATTTGCCTAAGAATTACATGAATTCATTGTTTTTAATAGCTGACTAGTATGTCATTGTGCAAATGTACCACAATTTCTATATCCATTTCTCTGATGAAGGACATCTAGGTTCTTTCCAGCTTCTGGCTGTTATAAATAAGGCTACTATAAACATAGTGGGGCATGTGTCCTTTTTACATGCTGGAGAATCCTCTGTGTATATGCCAGGAGTGGTATAGCAGGGTTCTCCAGTAGTATTATGCCCAATTTTCTGAGGAACCGCCAAACTGATTTCCAAAGTGGTTGTACCAGCTTGCAATCCAACCAATAGTGTTAAAAACTGCATGGTATTAGTACTGTGACAGGCAGGTTGATCAATGGAATAGAACTGAAGACCCAGAAATGAACCCACACACCTATGGTCACTTGATCTTTGACAAAGGAGCCAAAACCGTCTAGTGGAAAAAAGATAGCCTTTTTAACAAATGGTGCTGGTTCAAGTGGTGGTTAGCATGTAGAAGAATGCAGATCGATCCATTCTTATCTCCTTTTACAAAGCTCAAGTCCAAGTGGATCAAGGACCTCCACATAAAACCAGACACATTGAAACTAATAGAAAAGAAAGTGGTATAGCAGGATCTTCTGGAAGTGAGGTGTCCAGTTTTCGGAGGAACCGCCAGACTGCTTTCCAGAGTGGTTGTACCAATTTGCAACCCCACCAGCAGTGGAGGAGTGTTCCTCTTTCTCCACACCCTCTCTAACACCTGCTGTCTCCTGAATTTTTAATCTTAGCCATTCTGACTGGTGTAAGATGAAATCTTAGTGTTGTTTTGATTTGCATTTCCCTAATGACTAATGAAGTTGAGCATTTTTTAAGATGCTTCTCCGCCATCCGAAGTTCTTCAGGTGAGAATTCTTTGTTTAACTCTGTACCCCATTTTTTAATAGGGTTGTTTGGTTTTCTGGAATCTAACTTCTTGAGTTCTTTATATATATTGGATATTAGCCCTCTATCTGATGTAGGATTGGTGAAGATCTTTTCCCAATTTGTTGGTTGCCGATCTGTCCTCTTGATGGTGTCCTTTGCGTTACAGAAACTCTGTAACCTTATGAGGTCCCATTTGTCAATCCTTGCTCTTAGAGCATACGCTATTGGTGTTCTGTTCAGAAACTTTCTCCCTGTACCGATGTCCTCAAGGGTCTTTCCCAGTTTCTTTTCTATTAGCTTCAGAGTGTCTGGCTTTATGTGGAGGTCCTTGATCCATTTGGAGTTGAGCTTAGTACAAGGAGACAAGGATGGATCAATTCCCATTCTTCTGCATGCTGACCTCCAGTTGATCCAGCACCATACCACTCCTGGGCATATACCCAGAGGATTCCCCACCATGTAATAAGGATACATGCTCTACTATGTTCATAGCAGCCCTATTTATAATTGCCAGATGCTGGAAAGAACCCAGGTATCCCTCAACAGAAGAGTGGATGCAAAAAATGTGGTATATCTACACAATGGAGTACTATTCAGCCATTAGAAACAACGAATTCATGAAATTCTTAGGCAAATGGATGGAGCTAGAGAACATCATACTAAGTGAGGTAACCCAGACTCAAAAGGTGAATCATGGTATGCACTCACTAATAAGTGGTTATTAACCTAGAAAACTGGAATACCCAAAACATAATCCACACATCAAATGAGATACAAGAAGAAAGGAGGAGCGGTCCCTGGTTCTGGAAAGACTCAGTGAAACAGTATTCGGCAAAACCAGAACGGGGAACTGGGAAGGGGTGGGAGGGAGGACAGGGGAAGAGAAGGGGGCTTACGGGACTTTCGGGGAGTGGGGGTGGCTAGAAAAGGGGAAATCATTTGAAATGTAAATAAATTATATCAAATAAAAAAAATTAAAAAAAAAAAGAAAAGAAAGTGGAGAAGAGACTCAAGCACATGGGTACAGGGGAAATTTTCCTGAATAGAAGACCAATAGCTAAGATCAAGAATTGACAAATGGGACCTCATAAAATTACAAAGTTTCTGTCAGGCAAAGGATACTGTCAATAGGACAAAATGGCAACCAACAAATTGGAAAAAGATCTTTACCAACCCTACATCCAACAGAAGGCTAATATCCAATATACACAAAGAACTCAAGAAGTTAGACTCCATAGAACCAAATGACCCTAATAAAAATGGGGTACAGGGCTAAACAAAGAATTTTCAACTGAGGAATATTGAATGGCTGAGAAGCACCTAAAGAAATGTTCAACATCCTTAGTCATCAGGGAAATGCAAATCAAAGCAACCCTGAGATTCCACCTCATACTAGTCAGAATGGCCAAGATCAAAACCTCAGGAGATAGCAGGTGCTGGTGAGGATGTGGAGAAAGAGGATGGCAGTGTTTAATTAGAGTTCTCCTTTTGACTCAGTCTGAGACCACAGACTCTGGAATGGTGCTGGCACATTTAGATGTCTCCTCACCTCAGTTAACTTAAGCTAGGGACTCACAGATGCACAGAAATAAGGTAAGAATGGATTTTATCACCCAGGTAAGAATAGATTTTACCATGTTGATAATATAATCTACCATACCCATTTTGATAGGACATCAAAGATGCCACAAATGGCATATGAGAATCTGCTGGAACCTTTGAAGATCTCCCATAGACTGAGGTAGGTGATCATGGGAAGTTTTGTGCTATTGCTATGCACAGGGGAGCAGTTCAGTCTGTCTCACTCTTTGCACTGACATCACATAATAACTTACCTCCTCTCTAGCTTCCATGTCTTTCCTGGTGGTCTCTTATCATGAATCCTTACATTTAAGCATTTGGCAATTTACTTGCTCCTTTAAATGCTGCTTCTGAGACTTTTTTTTTTAAAAGCACACAGACAATGGCTTTGGTAACCTTGCACTGTAGAGACTGGCCTGGGAATTGTGAGAACAAGGTTTTATGAATGGCTTAAACTAGTGAGAGTGTTTTATGAATGACAGTGAACTGGCTATGTGAACTGGGGGAAATGCTGCCTCTTTGTCATTCTTGAGGTCTGTAGTTGGATAGGAGATAAGATGGGTTGTGTGTGTCTGGTCAAGGAGAGGTCTCACAGTGGTCAGCAGCACAGTGACTGGGGACCACCAGGCTTGACTCAGGCTGTGCTCTGAAACCAGGCTTTCCTACTGCATTTTAACCTGCCTGCACCACCTTGCCATTTGTATCTCCAACACTTTCAAAGAAAGAGCACCCACATTTTGTTTTAAAACTGTATCTAAAGGAAAATGATAATGTTTGTGATTTAATGTATAGAAAGTATAGTGACTATTTCTGTGATCTTGGAGTGACTCTAGGCTTATTTTTCTTCTCCAATTTAAAAACTATATTTTAAGATATATGGAAGTATTATTGTTATGGCCGCTTTGCATATGAGCAAACTGAGTTTTCCCAACTGTCCTACAATCATTTAGCTGTCTCCAATCTCATTCTGTAGTTAGGAATGCCTATTAATTGTTCATGTTAGTAGGTTTCATTGTCACATTTCCATACATGCATATGTCTCGCTTTGATTATATTCTCTTGTCTTGAATCTAGTCATGCTCATGATGCCCTTTTTCTCACCGTGCCATCAGTATCAAGCGTACAGATCTGTGCTGACTGGGTCTAAACTCACTGTCACTGGCAGCCTCAGCAGAAACTCACTGCGAGAAATATGTGCATTCTTTCAATCCTCATCTTTCCTGGGAACACATTTGCTTTTCTCTCGATGGTCCACGGCCAAGTCTTAGCCATGGTTCTACCTGCTGGACATCTAAAACTGGCACCATGTGTCATTAAAGATTTTTAATGTATCAGTGATACCATGGGCCTGGGTATGGGCAGTAGGGGGTAACATGGGCTTGAGGGAAGAAAAAAAATATACCCCTCTTCTAAGTTTGCTTTCTCTTTCTATGACACACTCTGACCCAATGAAACTTAGGGGACGAAAGGTACTTGCTATTCACAGCATTACCCCCAACCAAAGTACTCACTTGATGGCCAAGAAGTACAGCTGGAACCTCAGAGCCTGCTGCTTTCTCTCTGGCTCACAACCTGGCTTATATTCAGCTGGTTTTCTTATATAGCTGAGAAAATTATGCCACCCATGGTGGGCTGGGCTCTCCTGCTTCAACAAACAAATCAAGACCATTCCCTGTCCCTGGTACCAGGACAGGGAAGTGGGAAGGGGTAGATTGGGGAACAGGGGGAGGGAAGAGGTATTTTTGGGGAGAGGAGATCCAGGAAAGGGGAAATCATTTGAAATGTAAATAAGAATGTATCTAATAAAAAAAGAAAGAAAAGACAATTCCCCATAGGCCTACCTGACCTGGGCAATTTGTCTACGAAGGCTCTTCACCCGAATGACTCTAGGCTGTGTCAAATTGATGGTTAAAGCCAACCAAGAAAACTCCTAAAATACAAATTATCTATTACTTTTGGAAGGAGCAAGTCATCCTTTACCTTACAAACTACTCCTGAGCAGTTGGTAAATTCCTACCCTACAGTGAAGTGCAATGTCTTTTCTGTTTTGCAACCTTCCTTTGCCAATATCACAGAGGAAAGCTGCCTCCGTTGACAGGAATAAAGGAACTAAATTATGAACAGAAACACAGAGAATGGTGAACAGGAAAGTGCGCACACACCTCACACACATGCCTTTGTCTCCAGATGGCGGTAATTACTAGTTCCTGCCCCTCTTATTCTTTCTACCCTGGGCTGTCAAATTTCTCACCTGCCTTTAGAAATATTAACAATAGCTAATGTTCTTGCTTTTTAGATGAAAATACTCCAATTTAAGAGAACAACCAAAAACCATTCAGACCTGGCTTCCAGCCTGCTGCCCTTCTTTTGTCCCCTCCTCTGTGTTCCCCCTGAGTGCAAGAATTGACCTTCAGGTTCCATTGAGGGCGTCATAATGTTCTGCCCTTGTTTGACACATTCTTCTTTGCATAACCAACATTTTCTGATTTCCTAACTAACCCTTCAGGGAAGTATGCCCTCCCAGCAGACCCTTTCCTCTTTCTGCCTCCCAAACAAGGTCTTGGCTTGAGGAATATGTTCTATATTCTTTGAAGCTCCTGTTAACCACTAAGCACCATTGCTGTCAGAAATCCATGGTGAGCAAAACAAAGAAGAGAGTGACCACACCCTGCATGAAGCGTTACACAGCTCCTATGTAATAAGAGCAGGGGCCAATGATGAGGGAGGCTCAGTCTTTAAAGAGTTGGCTGTGCAAGCATGAGGTCCTCACATCCATTTGCAGAACACACATAAAAACTCAATGTCCTGGCATAGACTTATAATCTAATCACTGTTGAGTGAATGACAGATGGATCCCTGGATCTCATGAGCCAGCCAGGCCAGTGGGTGACCTTCAGGTTCAGTGAGCGATTCTGTCTCAAAGACCAGGATAGAGTGACTGAAAAACCCACTTTACGGTGGCCTCAGAACCTCTATATGCATGTACATGTGAGAATGTATGTGTGTAAGCATACGCTTGAACACATACACACACACACACACATGCGTTAAATAACTAAGTAAAAAAACCATGATACTCAGAACCCGTAAGTTTATTTCAAATCCAGGGTTAATCTTTACCGTTATTTGTATATGCTTCAGAAAATAAATTTAACTTTTCCTAAATAACAACTTAATGAAGCTTTAATGCATGAGCTGTGAAGTTACCTTTTAAAAGTGACCAGAGACAAGAGATTGTCACGACCACCTGTTCTAGATTTTTTTTCTGTCCCTTCAGAAAAGGACCCTGAGCTCTTCACTGATGAGTTGCTGCCTCCATTCCTGCCCAGTACCACTGAAAATATAACAGTTATATTTTCTGGATGATTGCATAAATGGCAGATGGCATCTGGAGTTTTTCACTCAACATTATAATTTTTGTACACTTCCTGTCAGGAATTAATCTTAGCTCTTTGTGCAGTAGAGTAATATTTGATAGCATGAGTGCCACATTTGTTTATTCATTAATAATGGGCGTCTAAAATATTTCTGTTCATTTAAAAGATCTTTTAATTTTGCATAGCTGCTTGTTGTGGGGGGCAGTGTGTACATTAGTGTGGGTACCAGCTGAGGCTAGGGACATAAAAATTCCTCTGGGATTAAAGTTGCAAGAATCTCTGAGCCAGCTGATGTGAGTGCTGAGACCCAAACATTTTAACCCCATACAGGGTGGATATAAAATGTACGGGAGTAAATCTGTTCTGTGCAGGAGTGTGCCTCTGATACTGAGGGGCTCCATTTCTGCATGCTTACTGTGCATTAGACATTGCCACAGTGGTATGTTCTTTGCATCAATTCCCATACATCTTCTCAGCATCTCTCTGTTGGATCTGCTTAAAATAGGACACATTTAAGAAATTATCCCAGTGTGCTGCACTTAAGCTGAAATCCAGATTTAAACCAGGTCATTTTAATTGAATAGCATCTTCTGTCTTTATTTGAAGTATAAATGTATGAATATATACATATTATATAGGAATATATATATATGTGTGTGCATGTACACGTGCGTGCATGTGTGTGTGTATGTGTATACACATGCACTATGCACATTCGCACATGAGTGTGGGTACCAGCTGAGGCTAGGGGCATAAAAATTCCCCTGGGATTAAAGGTGCAAGAATCTCTGAGCCAGCTGATGAGTGCTGAGACCCAAACATTTAAGGGAAAGGCAGTTCATTTGTCCAGAGTTCTGGATACAGTTCTAACCTTGAGAGTCAGTCAAGCATCTAGTTTTAGGTATTTACAGTTAAGTGTAGAGAAACAAATGAATGTGTGCATGCTTGTGTTCAACATACTTTCTACTTTCCATTCAGTCTGGGTCCAGGTCCATTAAATAGTGCTTCCTGTACAATGTGGGTCTTCCTTTATTAGCCCAACGGCTAACTTAATAGAGACCTCAGGTTATCATCCTAGGTGATTCCACATTTTTGTAAAGTTACTGATCAAAAGTAAGGATTACATTGCTTCCCATGTAAACTTGACATAGGCATACTACTCTAAGCCATACTCTTATATAATAAAATTTTAGAAGGGCCCAAAGATTTTAAAAATCCACACATGTAAAATCCCTAAGTTTCTTAACTAAAAGCTCTTATATAACAACAACAACAACAACAACAACAACAACACGTTTACTTAGAATACACTGAATATTTCCTTCCCAAATGAAAGAACAGGGGCATAGTAAATAAACAATCATGTATGGGCAAAAACAAAATTCACCATGGAAACAGAAAATCCTACAGTCCTGTTTGGCATCTGGAACTTGTACCCACATTGGTTGGGTTCCAAAAAGGACTGACATAGTACTACCTCTCCAAGTCCCCAACCTCAGTGCACACAGATTCCCTCCTGAGCTGCTTCACTTCAAGTCCATAGCTGTCCTCAGAGCATGTCTCACAGCCATGGCATCACCAACATTCTGGGCTGCTACTGCCTGGTAACTGCTTTCATCTTCTTTTCATGACCTTTCTTTCAACCTTGTATTTTTGACTATAAAAACAGTAAACACTAAATAATGTTACTGCTGCAAGCTGAATATTTAGCCTCCAGTGAGGTTTTCCCTCAAGACACTTTTTCCATTTTTTTCAATGCAGTACAGAATGGAGCTGATCTCTTAGTTATAGCTAATTTGTCAACAACTGCCAGAATAGCATGCTGTTTTAACATTTCCTCTGACAAGTCAGTTAGTCTGTTATCTTTGGATTCAGCTTCACCAAGTTCTCAGGGTATAGGTAGAATGAAGCAAATTTTTGGCCAAAATATCAGATAATAACCTCTAGCTCAGTTGTTGATAGAGCCCTTGTTCTCATCTGAATCCTGAATCAGGTATTTGTATTCTATGCTCCTAAAGCAGTATTGTCTTCCAAACTCTCATTTGGAAGTCATTAATAACATCTCATTAAGCTTTGCTTCTAGCATACAATGGCTTCCTATCCCCAAATTCCAAACTCTTTTACAATCCTTCCATAAAATAGTTCCAAAGGCACATCGTTAGGTTTATCACAGCAACAGCCTTACTTCTTGAAACCATTTAATCTCTTAGTTTTGATTCTGTTTTCTCTGATAACATATCCTGACAAATAGGGGCTGTGTAAGGAAACAGGAGGGACCAAGTGTGGGGAGTACTGAGGGAGGGAAAGCTGGAAGAGAGAACTGAAGTCAGTAGGGTGCAGTTCTGGGATGAACCAGAAATCAAAGATAAGAGAAACGCCCAGGAATCTATAAGGGTGATCCCAGATAAGACTCTTAGCAACAGGGGATATGGAACCTGAAATGTGAAATTCCTGTTACCTGGAAAGACTTCCAATGGAGGGATAGGGACACCAACCCACACACGAAACCTTCAACCCAAAATTTGTCCTGCCTACAAGATATGCAGGGATAAAAATAGAACAGAAATTGAGGAAATGGCCAACCAATGAATGGCCCAATTTGAAACCCATCTCATGATAGAAAATAAACCCCTGACTGACACTATTAATGATATTCTGCTATACCTGAAGATAGGAGTCTAGCATAACTGTCTTCTGAGAGGCTCTACCTAGCTGCTGATGGAAACAAATGCAGAAACCCACAACCAAACATTAGGCAGAGTTCAGGGAATCTTGTGGAAGAGGTGGAGAAAGGATTAAAGAAGCCAAACAGGTCAAACATACACCAGAAAACCTACAGAATCAACTAATCATAGCCCATAGGGAATCACAGATATGGAACCACTAACTAAAGAGCAAGCATGGGAGGAACCTATGGCCCCTACAAATATGTAACCAATGTATAGCTTGGTCTTCAGGTGGAACTTGTAACAGCTGGCTGTCTCTGACTCTGCTGCCTGCCTTTGGAGCTCTTTCCCCTAACTGGGCTGCCTTTTCTAGCCTTAATAGGAAAAGATGAGCCTAGTCCTACTGCAACTTGATATGCCAAGGTGGTTGATGTTCATGGGAAGCCTCTCTTTCACTGAGGAAAATAGGAGGAGGGTGTACGGGGAAAGGGAGGGTAGAGGGAGGGAGTGGGAGGAGAGAATGGAGGGGAAGTTTCTATTGGAAAGTAAAGAAATTAATTAGTCAATTGGCCAAATAAAAGAATATATCTAAAAAATTAACTTAAGAGAGAAATGGTTTCATGGGTTCACAATTCCAGATTTCAGTTGCTGTTATGGGAAGCTGAGTGTTAGGAATCAGAAGCAGTAATTCACATTATTTTTGCAGTCAAGAACAAAGAGTAGTGGATGGATGTGAGCACTCCAGCCCTCAGTCCACTTTCTCCTTCCTTTTCAGTCCAAGGCTCAGCCCAAGCGATGCTAGTGTCTACACTCAATGTGAATCTCATCTTCATTAATCTAGCTAAGAAAATACCTCACCAACATGCTTACAGATCAGCTTAAGTCACATAATTTTCATTGATACTTCATACCCAGGTGATTTCTATATTATTCACCTTGTTAATCAAAACTAACCAGCACAAGCATGTGCATGCCTGCACACACACACACACACACACACACACACACAGAGTGATTTTAATGTACTTACATGATTAAAATAACATAATGAGAATCCACTACTATTAACTATCATAGGTGTGAAGACATAAGTTTGAAAACTGAGAATAAAGAAGGGAAAAATCAATCCTAAGTGAAGTGCTCCATTGGAGTCCTTGTCAGAATACACCTAACTTTGTTTATCTCTAAATTGAGGAATCTACAAACTGGAATTGGGGGGGTTATCTTCCCCATGGAAGATGAGGAGACCTATCCTCTAATTGGTTATCTAATGCCAAATGATCATCTCCGAAAACATGCATGCAAGTACCATTATATGGACACAAGAAGTTATAGGTAGGAATATATATGATATACAAATACATATATGCATGCAGTAACAATTAGTGTAAAAAAAAAGAAAACAAGGATTTGAAGGAGGTCTGGAAAGAGTATATGGGAAGGGTTAAAGGGAAGGAGGAAAATTTCTAACTGAATTATAATCTCAAAACAAAACAGAAACAAACAGGCAAATCTATTTCTCACTATGCTGGCTCACTGAAGTGGCCTGTTCTCTGCCTTATAGCCTTATTCATGCAAATAGGTATAACATGATTAATACCCTGGACCTTGACAAAGCTGGAGTGTGGAAGAAGCATGAGAGAAGGCCATAGGAAGCCTTGCAGAGTTTTAAGGTTCTCCAGAACTCTCTCAGAGCAGCCTCTGCCACAGGCTGAGCCTCAGCGTCAGGCCCGAGCTGCATCCCTGGAGTTTTGGCTGAGTCCTAATCTCCCTAACCTTTGGTTGGAGAGGTATAATCTTTTCACACCCAAATATTTCTTCCAGTTCTTGTCCCCACTTGGCAAGTAATCTGCTAGTGTCTGGAAAATGGTTTGAATGTTAAGTGTCAGCCATATGTTTATGTGTTTGATCACTTGACTTCCAGCTGGTGACATTATTTGGCAAAGTCATGGAGCATTTCTAAAGGAAGTGTGTCTCTTGGGACTGGCTTTGTGAATTTTTAGATGGCTCTAACTTAACTGCTATCTGTTTCCTTACTGTGGTTGCAATGTGACCCCTCATGGCTCACTGCCTTGTCATCCCAAAGATGAATTCTATACCCACTTGTACTTACCTTAAGTTGCTTTTCTCAGAGAATTTATAATACAACAGGATATTTTTTTATTTTCTATATTCTTTGTTTACATTCCAAATGATTTCTCCTTTCCCGAATCCCCCCTCCCAATATGTTCCATAAACCTTCTTCTCTCCATCCATTCTCCAATCACCTTCCTCCTTTTTCTCTGTCCTTATATTCCCCTCCAATGCTAGATCAATCCTTTCCAGGATCAGGACCCTCTCCATACTTCTTCATGGGAGTCCTTTGTTATGCGATTTGTGCCTTGGGTATTCAGGGCTTCACAACAGGCTATTTTTAATTGTGTATGCATGTGTGTGCCTGCCTTCATTTATTCATTCATTCATCCATTCATTCATTCTGTCTGTCAGTCTATATGTCTATTTGTCCATCCATTGTGGGTATGTGCATATGAATCCAAATGCCTGTGTATACCAGATGTGTAAGAACTCCTGGAGCTGGAATTACAAAAGTTGTGAGCTACCAGACCTGGAAATTGGAGACTGTACTCAGGTCCTCTGCAAGAATAATACTTACTCTTAACTATTGAGCCATTTCTACAGCCCCAGTGTTTCTTTTTCAGTCTCTACTTGAATCTAGATACTTTTGAACCTTTTGGGTGTGTGCTTGCTTCCTGCTTGGGGAGTAAAAGGCAAACCATTGTAGACCACAGACAGGCTTTACTAACCCTATTCATCACCAAGACTTGGCTTAAACCTTTTCTTTCTAAGTGATTTTTCTCTGGCATGGAGATGGATTCCAGAAAGAGTCATGGGAATGAGAGTCAAGCGGCAAATGAAGAATGAAGGAACTTACCGCACCCAGACCTTCATTAATCATTTAATGGTTCTTCTTTTGTAGAAAGAAATCACTGACAGGAACACAGATTTCAAAGCCACTGAGACAGAGAGACAACTCCAGGAAAGAGACAGGTAGAGCAGAAACTGAGGTGGAGTGAGATAAGAGAGTCTGCCGGTCAGATCTGTAATCTCTCACCCAGTGGGTCTTAAGCTAAGAGAGAAGCTCTGTGAAGATTTGACCATTTTTAAGGAGCCTAATGCCTTGGCACTCAGGGTAGATTAGCGTATCTCTTTTCACCACATATAAGGCACCAGAGACAGACCAAAGAAGGAATTCTACCCAAGTCTAATCTCAGTTAGTGAAGCAATGAGTCTAATTAATGACATTTATAGGTAGCTTAAGAGGGGCTATGCAGCCCCTCTCTCCTATTCTTGAGTATCTATAGAGTTAAGTAACAGGGCGGGTCAAAACAATAGCAGCAGAAACTTAAGGAGGATCTTAGAAAGCAGGCAGAGATCTAGGGACTAGGTCCTAAAGTTTTGGGATATCAGATGGACTATATAGGCAAGGAAGAAGTAAGCTTGGTTTTATCTATTTGTTTGAACTATCTCATTTTGTAAGAGTTAGGAAAACAGAGTTGATGTAGCAAACCCTAGAGACCGGAGAGTAATTATCAAGTTCTTCCTGGAATCCTAGTGGGAGATACAAGCAGCTCAATTCTGTGATGACAGGGACAAAAGGCAGGTGAGAGGAGGTATGAGCCTTGCTGAGCTATTGTGCATATCTGTGGCAGAATTATGTCAAGGGTATTTGGGAAACGGTTTGTATGTAACACCTTTCTCTACGGAAATAGAATCTGGTCCAGGAAGGTGCATCTGACCCTGACTCATCTGAAATACATAATATCTGGTGTCCATTGCTATAGGGTAGATGAAGAACAGAGCAGGACAAGTTTGCTTAGTTTCCAACCTAAGCAAAGCTGAAGATGTATTTTCCTGGTTTTCAGATTTGATGTGTGCAGCACATTCCAGGGAAGTGTTAAGATGATGGTCCCCAGGCTTCATTGCCATGATTCCTAATGTCTCGTGGTCAGCATATGTATGGCATATCCTATTCCAACACATTTATCATGGGCAATTTTAGACTAAGAAAGAGCATTCAAAGACAAAGCCTGCTGGGTGCATTGACTTGCTCAGCTTCTCGTCTTATCTCTCTCCTCTGCCCCTGGCCTTTGAGCATTCCTGGTGGATAATACAAAGAATCAAGATGAAGGAAGAGCCAGGATCCCAACACTTTAGAGCAGGGTCTAGCCTCCCTCTTCTCTCTTGACTATCAAATGTTATTCTACACACTGCAGGATTTAAACTTATTTGTCATACACAAGTCCACAAGGAAAATGAAACATTATAAAACCCCAGCTAGGAGCTGCATGCAGGAGAAATTATTGAATTAAATTATTGATGAGTAGCACTGGGAAGATCTCTACAAAATGTTATTTTTGTCTCTGAGCAACTGTTCTCTGTACCAACCCCAGCTCCACACCATGCAAAGTAAACACTAGCTAAAACCATAGGTTGTAGTGCTCTGGTAGTAACTTCAACTGGTAGTATCTTTTCAGCACTTTCAAAACTGTCATTATTAATTGTTCATATATAGTATCCACAGGCATGACATCCTATACTAATTTAAACTGATACAGGATCTGGTGAGGCATATAAAACAGATATTATGCCCACATGTTTGTTATCAAAACCTTGAATTATTCTTGATCCTCCTAGAAAGGAATTAGGAATTCAGCTTTTTCTTTTTCTTTTTCCTTTTTTCCCCTTTCTTTTACTTTTATCTGTGCACACTTTCCCAACATTCCATAATCACACATACATATCTTGCTTGATGGGGTAAATAAGAAAATGTTTATCGGCGTTATATATCCCTTCCATTTCCTTTCCCCACAGTGTCTGGAAAGCTACAGAGATCTGTTGTTCAATTAAGTAAAGGTCACATAGCTGTCAGCCTCTTCTCACTGCCCCCTTGCTGTCAGCCCAGTGAGTGTGTTAGAAGCAGAGACCTCTGGCTCAGCTTGGGCTCTGGCTCAGATGAAGACTGCTGGAAAGAAAGAGTGCCAAGGGAGTGATGTGTGGCCAGGGCCCTGTAGACACTGATCTTGGGTGACTCACCACTTGCTCAGAGAGGCACACATGGGGCTTATAGAGATGGATGGATCAATTGGGTTGCCAGCAAATTCAAGTTCATCAGAAAAGTAGCAAATTCCCAAGGCAGTCCTAAGGAAAAAGAACATGAGATAAGGCAGCACCAATCCATGTGTACTGGATTCAGTGACCATCCCTGTGGTCTTGAGAGTCCCGAATTAACTGCTGAAAATCTGGACATTCTAAGTTAACCCTTTTCCAACATCAAAGTTGCACATTAGGAAGTCTTTCATTTGCCTGTCCAGTAATTTATTGTTATCAGCTATCTCTCAGTGTTCTGTAAAGGGAATAACCTGTCTTTGCTACCATTCCTAATTTAAGAAGACCCTAACATTCTATAAAGAGTGGGGGCAGAACCTGAGGCCTGCAAGCTTTAAAGCCACAAACTTTCTGCTGTAGCTCTTCTTATGTATTCTCAGTACAAAGAATCTACATCTAGCCTATAAACAAGGAGGTATGGCTGTGCACCCATGAAACTCCTCTTATAAAATCAGGTCACGGGACCCATTTGACTCATGTCTCATGACCCTAGAAAACAAAACCCTGGCCCATACAAAGATGAATTTCCAAAACCCCAGGTTGAATTTGTGGCTTTATAACCTTTGAGATCTGAAATGAGGACAGGTGGTCACTTGGTAGTGTGATTGAGGGAGTGACCATGTAATACTGTAAGGCTGAACATTAGCCCCAATCAACCTCTGGAAGATAATAGATGAGTAAAGATGATTTTCCATCTCTTTGCTCTTGCATAACAACCTAGGCTTCTTTTCTTTGGAGTCAGAGGCTAAGATAAAGCATGTATTCACTGGTGGCAGCCCCTCTTATGGCGTGGTGAACTGACAGAAGTTTAGAGAAGACCAGCAAATGAAGTAATCATTTGATACAAATTAGTAGTTTTAAGGGCTTTGCTGGGAACTCACATGTTCCATTTGTTCTGAGAATGCTGATTGAGTCTATTTCTCAGGAAAACATCTTGTCTCTGTTCATGGCAATGGGCAAGGCTCTTCATCAGGTCAAGGGGCTTGGGAAGATGACTACACACTGACCAGGAATGAAGCTTATTTTCACAGGTTTGCTATGCAAATAGATAATCAACACTCCTTTGCGATCACAGCAAATAATTTATTTGAAAAGAGCCATGATAACTGTCAAAGCAAATTTTGTTCTCTAAAGAAGCCACTCACTGACTGGCACTTGAGTGGCTGCCTAGCAACCACTCAGTCAAGCTATCCATCATTCATAGATCTCCTTCTCTATCCGATGTGCTTTGATTCCTGGATTATGTATGTATGGCTGGAAAGCAACTTGTCCCTCAGTATGCATACAGATCAGAGTATCACTAAGCACCATGGTCCCTTCTTTAGAAACAGAATTATGTGCAAACAATTTACCAAGAGAAGAACACACAAGCACTCACAGTGGCCAAATAAAAGATGCAGATGCTTTTCTATGAATCTAATATGTTTTGACAGTCCACCATGAAAATCAAAAGGACAGAGGAGAAACTTCATGCATAGTGCTATCGTCTTCAGCCAGGACTGAAGAGATGGCTCAGTGGTTAAAAGAGCATGTTCCACAATCACTAGGGCCAGAGTTCAAGTCCCAGTACCTACATAGAAAAAACAAGTAACATTGAAAACATGTGGATTGCCAGCTCAACAGGCAAAGCAAGGTGGAGCCTTGGACTTTGCTGATTTTCAGTCTAGCCAAGATGCAATCGCCAGGTTGAGAGAGAAAGAGAGAGAGAGAGAGAGAGAGAGAGAGAGAGAGAGAGAGAGAGAGAGAGAGAGAGAGAGAGAGAGAGAGAGAGAGAGACCCTGCCTCAAAGGTAAAGAGTGTATGGAGGATACCTGGTGCCCTCTTCAGGCACACATGTGTAAGCAGCACACATAAATACAAACAAATATTTAAAACAATATTGAGGCTCACTTTAACAACATGAAGACAAGAAGAGGAGAAAGATGCCTCCACATTATTGGAGCACTCAATGATTCTGTAGCAGACCAAGGTTCAATTCATAGTACTCACATGTTGTCCCATAACCACCCTTGAATACAGTTGTAGGGAGTTGAATACTCGCTTCTTCTCTTCTTGCTGCTGTAAGCACACGCATGCACACAGTACACCAACAGAACTGCAGGGCACATAGATTTACATCATATGCAAAAGGTAAATTAAATATATAAAACATTAAAAAGATATGACGACAGGATGTGGGAGGGGGAAAGAGAAAGCATATTGGGGGGGTATAGAGGTATTAAATGGGAAGGCAAGTCAGTTCAGTAATAATGTGTGACTTTGCCATGGGGAGATATGACCAAACTTCACAGAAACATCAACACTCAGTGTCTACATTGAAGCATTACTATCAATCCCAAGCCTCAGGAGTGAGGAGAAACTCATAAGACTCAGAAAATACTTGAATTTATAAAGATACAACTCAATAGGTTCAGGAAATATATAGGTCTACAAGATCCATGCCAACATCCACCTCCATATATAAAATTAGTAAACAGTTGCTCTATACTCAATGACAGAGATGTTTGAGTGATTTGCCAACTGCAACATTTGCAAGTCATCACCCACATTGGAGTGGCTGCTTTGGTGGTATAGGTGCCTTTGAGCCATCCATGTTCTTGAAAATCCCTCCAGTAAACCCATCAATTCAGTGAACTAAGCTTGGTTTGGGTCCTTTCTCCATTTTGCAGGTGATGCATGATCCTTGTGAGGATGTTCATGTCCTCGTAGGAAAAGTAAGACAAAAGAAAGAGTTCCCAGGTATACCATGCTTGCAGATTCTGACTCTGCAGTGACAAAGAAGGAGAAAAAAATGAATGAAACCAAAGAAGCAGGGCCAGACGGAAGAAGGGGGAAAGTGAGAAAGGCTTGCTAAGGAAAGGCAGCTGGCATTCAGTCCAAGGATGTTGTGTGTCCAGGTTGTTCTTCCGAGTCCTTATCTATAAGGCATCCTGTGAAATAGTCCAAGAACTCAAGGTATACAATCACATTAGAAATTAAGGGAGTGAAAACAAAACAAAACAAAACAAAATAAAACAAAAAACTGCAGGTGGCATATGTAAGTGTGGTGAGCTGGCTGCCTAGAAAGTGCTCCAGATCACCTGACAATGTGGAGAAAGGGGCTTGGCACTTTAGATGCTCCCAGAGGGAGACAGATGAGAGGTAACTGTAGTTGCAGCCTGAGTGTGAGACTATAGGTCATTTGTAGGTGTGATTTTGCTACAGAAGTGAGAAGAGAAGAAAGAGGGGGTAGAGATATAATTCCCATAGAAAGATTCACTGTGTTAGTGGCTGTTTGCTGCTATAACAAAATCTCAACAAAGTTTGTTTCTTATAAACATCAAAAATGTGTTAGGAAGTTTAAGGTGCTTCATATTTGAAGTCTTGTGGGATCACTCACTTTATGTTGTTAGATGGTGAACAGGGGGCACAGGTTGTCCTGGGTCACTTTTGTAATGTCCCCATCCCTCATCACCTTTGCTCTGAGGTGGATAAAGGCCAGATGTTACAGGCTTAGTTCCCAGAGTAGTGGTGCATGGGGTAAAGGTGTAGGGACTTATGAAGTGATACTTCATGGGAGAACCTTAAGTCATTGGGGTGTACTCTTGAAGGGCATTATGTGATGCCAACTTCTTCTTGTCTTGTTATCTGCTTTCAGGCTCATAAGACAGGCATTTTCATCTAATCTATGTTCCCATCATTCCATGTTGTCCCTGTCAAATTCCAAAGCTATGTACACCTGATCTTGGACTGGAGACCAAGCAAGCCAGTTTTCTTCATGAGATCATTGTCCCAGATACTTAGTTACAATATCTGAAGTTGGTGAATCCTCATCTCTTTATATACTCCACATCTTAAGACCATAGAATTATGGCTATGATTTCACCATTTGGGTTAGCTATGGCTACGGGGTGAGGTTTCATTATGCAGGTATATAGGGGAGGAAATACTCAGAGCACTGTGCAATCACAGTGTGTCTTTTTCTGAGAGCCGAAAGATAGCTATGCCGTGTTCCCCACGGAAAGGCATGCTCTGTGTTCTGTTCTTTATGTGACACATCCTCAGCTGACCTTTTGCTGAGCTGATTTGATGTTTTAATAGCTTTGCTGTTGCACATTTTCCCAGCCTACCACCACTTCCCTTTTGCCCCTTGAGCTTTTTAGGCTTCATACTTGTCAGGTAAACTTGCACACATCCCTGGGTGAAGGTTGTAATCTATAAGCCTGTCAGATAGGAAATCAATTTACAGCTCTCTCTCTCTCTCTCTCTCTCTCTCTCTCTCTCTTTCACTCTGTCTGTCTCTGTCTCTCTCTCTCTCTCTGTGTGTGTGTGTTCTAAATTCCAAGTAAAAAGAATTAAAGGCCTGACATGAAGTCATTGTTCAGATAATAAGTCAGAGGAAAATAGAATAATTTTGATGAGAGAATGAATCTCTTGTATTTTCTTTTTAATGTTCCACCTAGAAGGAAATCTATCTCTCCATAGTAACCCTTTTGGAAATCCTTGTGTTTCTGTTTCTATTGTAATCAAAATGTAAAGAAATATATTACTTACTCAAATTGTTAATTAAACACCATGTGCTTCTTATTAAAATAATGTCTTCCAAAAAGCAAAATGAACATAAGTTCTCTAAATGCTCTGTTTTGCATGCTTGCTTCATTCTTGCTGTGTGTGAATGTTTGTGTGTGCACAGGCACCTGTGAATTCAGAGGCTAAAACTTGGCATGTGTTGTCCCCCTCCATCACATTATCTTGAAACACAGGGTCTTTTGTTACCTTTGGAGCTTGATATCCTCTTGTGTCCTTCTCCCCAGAAGTAAGAAGACAGACAGACACATGATGCCCTACCTAGCTCATTACAATGTTGTTGGAGGTCAAACACAGGTCCTCTTCTTGTACAGGAAGCACTTTACTCACTGAATTACCTCTGCAGACCTGGGTGGGTGCTTTGAATGCTATTAGATATGTATTGCTCCTCAATGATAACATTTTCATGAAGTAGATGCACGTGTTTGATGAATGTAAAATTCCATTTGCAATTAAATGGCTTCACAACACTGCTCTGTTACATACCTGGCTATCCAGCTGGAATCACAGTTCCTTTCATTCCTGCCTTTTAGTGGATATTTGGGTGGACTCCAATTCTTCAGCACTCTTGTGTCAGGAAAGAAAGTATCTTTATATGCTCACTTTTACAACCATCCTAAGCAATTTCCCCAAGATAAGGAATTAAAGTAGCTAGAATGAACAATATCCTTTTTAATAATATGAGATATATATTTCTCATGACTGTGGTATCACTTTTTTTTTTTATTTCTAGTAGTATATTGGAGTGTCCTGGTTAGCATTAATTGGCAGCTTCATACAGCCTAGAGTAACTGGAAAGGAAAGCTTCAACAGAGGAATTGCCTAGGTCAGCTTGGCTGGTGGGAGATTATTGACTTGTTAATTAATGTAGGTGGGGCGGGCCTCAACCCACAGTGGGAAGTACTATTCCTTAGGCAGGGCAGAAAGCGGCAGCATCTACACTTTCTCCATGCTTCCTTGGCTATGGGCAAGTTCCCTGGGCAGAGATAATACTGCATGGCAGAGCAAGCCTTCATTTTCCTGCCTTGACTTCCATCAGTGTCAGTGTCAGTGACTTTCCTGTAATGACTTCAGTCAGTGATGGATGGTGACTTTTTCCTTCCCTCAGTTGCTTTGGGTTAGCGTGTGTTATTACAGTACAGAAGGAGACTAGAGCAGAATTCAGGTTCTATCACTGCCCCTGAGCCATGCCTACAATAAGCATTCTTTACAATATTTTACTATCTGAAAGCGAGAAAGTCATCTCTTTAATTTATATAGAATAGCTGTTTTCTTTCATCTTGCTATTTATATAGATACTGTTTCTCACTGAAAGGTAAAGTCTTTGAAAAACATTTGTCTTCTCTATTAGGTTATAAATTACTCAGGATATTTTCATTGATAACATCCATCTCTTTCATATGCTCTAATATCTTCCTCTTGTCTCATTTAATTTTCACTCTCCAAACACTTAAAAGAATCATAAAAGCTTTATAAATATATGCTTTTCATCTCCAACACAGCAAACACTTACAGATATACAACTCTATTAATATTTTATTATTGTCAACAAAGGCCTCCCTGTGGCTTGCTAATAAATCACATTTTGAACAAACAGGTACATCTCAGATGTAGAGCTTGCTGGTCTAGTATAGTGGATACCTACTCACCTGTCCATTTGGGTGGCAGAAAATCTTAATTGAGATGCATCATCAATATAAAATAGATGTTGATATTGTAGACTTAGGAAAAATAACATAGGACCTGGAGATGGCAGTGTGTGAGTGCTTGCTTAGCAAGCACAATGGCCTTATTTCATTTTTTATAACTCCCATTAAAAATGCCAGGAAATGTAGTGTATGTTTATAATCCCAGAGCTTGAGAAACAGAGGTGGACAGACATGTAGGGCTCCCTGGACAGCCAGCATAACTTCTTTGATAAGTTCCAGGCTAGTGAAGGATCCTGTTTCAAAATCAAGATGGACAGCTCCTTGTAAAAGACAGCTGACCTCCATACATGCACACACATATCCAAGGGCTACACTGCACATGCAAACACAGGCAGGGAGACAAAAGAAGGCAAAATCCTTCCCAAATAATTCTAATAATTCTAAAAAATTTCAAAGTAACATTTTGAAATGTTATATGGTCAGGTTAGTGAACTACATAAAGGTGCCAATTAGCTTCTCCTATTTTTTTGTATTGTGGTTACAAGAAAATGTAAAGTTATCCATGTGGCTTGGGTACATGGGTATGTGACATCCATGGCATTTTTGTTGAGCAGAACTTCCCAAGAAAGTCTCCTATTATAAACACGAGGCACAAAGAGGTTGGCCTGGCATGCCCTTTTAGATCATCTTTGGGCTAGAATTTCTTCTTTCTTTTGCAGAGAGAAAGAACAGAGCTGTCCAAAGTCCATTGTCCCCATGTCTGCTCTTTGCCTTTCATCTGCTGGAGCCTTGATAAAAGGAAGCAGATTCAGTCAGAACAGTGTATAGCCCCTGTAGAAGGAAGGTTAGATGAGAAAAGAACAGAAAATCTGAAACCGTTCCAACTTTAAACAACTGCTCATGTCATTAGCAAACCATGCTCACTTTGTGATTGACCAGTGGGCTGAGTCACACGTACTATGAGTCACTGAGTTCCTCCAGGCTTGAGGCTCTGCAAAACTTCAAGGTGGGCAGAGAATTGAGAGAATTGATGAAGGCTTAGTTTAAGCTTCAGGGAGAGAGTTTCCCTCTATGGGTCAGAACGTTGAGAGGGCTGTTCACCATGGGTTGGATTATAATCTCATGGAATAGCATGTCTTTGGTGAGAATGTGGGATTTTCTCAGAAAAAGGTAGTCAGGGAGACTCTCTGATCACTCTTCCAGTTATTGGTAAGAGATTTGGGAGAAGGAAAATAAAGTTCCCAGATGCTGGCAGGAAATTACTTTCAGAATAAAATCTCAAATTCACATCTTTTTATTTTATGGATGCAAAACTCATCCTCATTCTGCTCCTTCCTCCCACAGAAATCCTGCTCAGCCTGCTACTCTTCAGCTCTCTGGTTTCTACAGTTTCCAATTCTAAGTTTTCCTGCTTGACGCTGGACAAAGCCAGGTTGCATCAGATACATTGAGCTGCAGTTGTGTTTCTTATCTGACTCAGTCTAGTCCTTCTCTGTACAACATTTCCATTCCATGCAGTTGTTTCTCCTGTGTCAAGGCACCCACTTAATAGTAGAAGAGAGAAAGCTCTTCCACAGTCACATCTGAGCAAGAGGTTCCCAAATCAAGCATTGTTGTGGAGGCAGGCAGATCCTAACAACTTACAAATTCTGTTTTCCCCCAAGGTATAGAATCCATAGGTGACCACAGAGAGTGCTAGAAGTTAGGAGAAAAGACATTTCCCCACAATATCATCTAGAAAAAGTACATTTAGACAAGTTTATCTTAGGCATAAGTTTATCAAAATTCAGTCTTTCTAGACTAGATTTTGTGTGTGTGTGTGTGTGTGTGTGTGTGTTGTGTTTGAATAAAAATGGCCCCCATAGGCCCATAGGGAGTAGCAATATTAAATGTGGCCTTGTTGGAGGAAGTATGTCACTAGGGTGTAGATTTTGAAAATCAAGCCTGGCCTAATAACACAATCTCTAACCCAAAACATAACTCTCTCTCTCTCTCTCTCTCTCTCTCTCTCTCTCTCTCTCTCTCTCTCTCTGTCTACCCCTGTGGCTTGCAGATCCAGGTGTAGAACTCTCTGCTCCTTCTCTAACACTATGTCTGCCTGAATCCTACCATGCTTCCTGCCATGATGATAAAGAACTAAACCTCTGAACCCTTAAGTTAGCCCCAATTAAATATTTTCTTTTATAAGAGTAGTCATAGTCATATATTTATCAACAATAGAAACCTTAAATAAGACTCTGTGTGTGTTTGTGTGTGTGTGTGTGTGTGTGTTTAGTGAGAGAAAACTTCAGTGTGTGATCTCCCCTTGGTGATGTTGTATGGATTCTCCCTTTATCTGTCAACAAACCTGTTAATGTCCTATGAGTCTTGAAGTCCTAAGAGTCTTTTGTGTGTAGCTTAGTTTCTCCATTTGAGACACAAACTAATGTCAATCCCCTCACTGTGGAATTACTGATGCCATGATACAAAAAATTGGAATCTTGAGGGAAGAGCATGAATATAGGGCTCTTTTTGGTCTTGGATGTCACCTTTGCTGGAAGCTTTGACTAAATATGAGTGTCCTAGAAGGGGTAAAAATGGATATCCAAAATAGAAGGAGAGCCCAAAGAATTCAGAAGTGAGACTCTTCATAACTGCTAATGCCAGTCCTTTAAAGAATTGTGAATTTTAGTCAGAGGACACCACCAGGTTTGTCTAGTCCTATCTCTTTGGTCCTTAAGAAGGAAATTTGTAGTATCCCTCAATGGAAGAATGGATGCAAAAAATGTGGTATATATACACAATGGAGTACTCTTCAGCCATTAGAAACAATGCATTCATGAAATTCTTAGACAAATGGATGGGTATGGAGAACATCATACTAAATGAGGTAAACCATTCTCAAAAGATCAATCATGGCATGCACTCACTAATAAGTGGATATTAGCCTAGAAATTTGGAATACCCAAAACATAATCCACACATCAAATGAGGTACAAGAAGAATGGAGGAGTGGCCCCTGGTTCTGGAAAGACTCGGTGTAGCAGTATAAGGCAAAACCAGAACAGGGAAGTGGGAAGGGGTGGATGGGAGAACAGGGGGAGGGAACAGGGCTTATGTGACTTTCGGGGAGTGGGGGCCAGAAAAGGGGAAATCATTTGAAATGTAAATAAAAAATATATCAAATAAAAAATTAAGGCCTGAGAATATTTCTGTGAGAAACTGTGGTCAAAGACTAAATATGGAATTAAAGGTTCTTTTGCATCATTAAAAAAAGAAGGAAATTTGTTCAGCTTGGTTTCTGTGTCTGGCAACACTTTGTCTTTGGTGAAATGAGTCATATTTTGGCAAATAGAAATGATTTTGTTCTCTTCTCAATTTGCATTTTCAGTGAATCTTAGCAACAGAAAACTCCGCAGCCTCTGGATTAGGGGAACAAAATCCTGATTTTTTTCCCAGCAAACAGCTATTTCTTGTAACAAGTCTATTTTCTTTCCCAGAGTCCTGGAGTTTGCAAGCTAAGCAATTCCATGACTAAAATTGTTCATCGTGGTTTTTTCTTCTTTGTTTTTTCCTTCTTTCTGAATATCCCTCCCATTCTCCACCTCAAAGGGAGCCATCCCCTTGCAGAGAAAATTTTCACTGGCAATGAAGCCTTCCTATAGTAATGCTCTTTAAGAAACTGTAATCACATAGCTAACAACATTTTAAGGAACCCTCAGGAAAAATGAAGGAGGTAAAAGAAGATTGATAGGTTAGGCTTTAAAGTTTCATATGCTTCATGTATAAAAAATTACAAGAATTTTGGATTTGAGAGGTGGAAGGCTGTGGTGGGGTCCTTGGGTGAGCCAGCATCTAGAACAATACTTTCTCCTTTCCTGGTTTCTTTCCCAATTTGGGAAAGACTTACTTTCTTACTGGGAAAGAAAGAGGACTTACTTTCTTTTATAGTTCCTTATATTATTAGTTAATACATTTCAACCTTTAAGGTGAATCAGGAGCTCTGCTGATCTGTGGGACTAAGTGTTAACATGCTCATTTTACAGAGAGAGAAATTGAGGTTTAAATGTTGCCTCTAAAGTTACACATGGAATGACAAGTAACCTTGAGCCTAAACCCAAGGAGGCCAGGGTCAAGAGGTGACATCCAGATAATTGACTTTCTTAGTAAATACTTTGCTGGGTTGCATCTGAAGACTATTGAAAATCACTGTATTGATACAGATACTCAAGTTAGATAAGCTGTCTATAGTTTTCCAACTTGAGGTTCTATGATACAAATTTGGAAGTTTGAAGTATAAATAATACACACAGAAAATGTATCCACCTCTTAGATTTAGAATGCCAAATGAGACAAGTATCAAGAATAAAAATAATGGGTTTGGGGACATGGCTGTCTTCAGAAGTCTGAAGAAAGATACAGTTGAATAGGTAATGAGATTGGCTTCTGGGAATGTTCAGAAGCCACCCTGAGTAGGTAAAATACTTTGTACATTCAATTGCTTTCTGAAACAAGATTTCACTATTTATCCCATATTGGCTTTGAACTCACTCTGTAATGAAAATCAGCATCAAACTCATACATAGTTATCCTCCTATCTCAGCCTTCTGAGTGCTGGAGTGCTGAGTGCTGAGTGCCATCTTGTCTATCTCAGTATTAAGTGCTTATATCATGCCTCTAAATGAATGTGTTCAGTTCATTAATATGTTTATTGATTAAATTAAAGAGAAAATATGTGTGGATATGACTTTTGATAGAGACTCTAGTATATTGGAGAAATACATACATAATTATTTCTATTGTTATTTCTGTCATGAGAAAGATGTAATCCCTTAGTTGCAGGTAATCTTGTAGAAAAATACCAATAATTAGTTACTAAAATGGAATGTAATTATTATAAAATGCATAATATATTGGTTATTGTAGACCTTAGATAAATAGGTGCCAGAGAGGGCAGAAGAATGTGGCTGATTAAAAAAAAAATCTTCTTAGAACAATTCAACCTTAGATAAATATTTAAAAATAATACCAGTCCAGTATTACTCAGTGAGAAAAGGACTTGAGCAGATGTTGACAGAAAGCCATAACAAGAAAAAGGTATTAGATACAGGAATGACTGGCTAGAAGATATGTAGGAGAGGTTTCTAGAAAGATGGAGTGGAGAAGCAAGCAGGGGATAGATCATGTTACACTTTCAGACTACCTATAGCAACTGAAGATCCCAAATAGCAACCAGCTGACGGGATATCTGATTCCCAAAATTGTTTTATTGAAAATGTTCCAGCTGCATATGAGTCCATATGATCATGGACCATAGATGTTTGACCATAATGAGGTGTTAATGGGAACAGTTTTCACTATTCTATCTCAGCTAGGAGGTGACAGTCTTAGCTTGGAACAAAGGCAAGAGTATTGCAAAGGAACAACATGGCAGACTGAAGATGAAGAGGACAGCCCAGGCACACAAGTATTGATCTCACTATCTGTTGGATGCTTTCAAATGGTCAGAAGTATAGTTATGAATTATATTGCTTACCTTGTCAGAAAAATGGTACATAAGGAAGTGCTGATGGAAGGGAACAAGAGCAGATTGTGGAATCAGCCTGACTTGATGGGTCACGTGCGAATTCTGACACAGTCCAGGTACCTGCCTGCCTGCCTTCTCTTCCACATTCCATTTCTGGAAGCTGCCTCACTTTCCAAAATGAAGCTATGTCATTGGCTTTAAGGCTTCTAGAAAGAATCAAATCAGTGTGCATGTTTGCAGGCAGTGGATGCTCTACAAACATTGTCTCCTGTTTCCTTGTTTTCTGGGAGCACTTACGGAATACCTTCTGTATGCACAAGTGTGAACACTAGCCATGGATGAAACAGCCATGCTTTGCCAAAGCTAGCATTCAGTGGGAGACAGAGAACAAATGAGTGAACAGTTCAGCAAGATAGGCTCTAATAATGGTGAGGGCCATAAAGACAGAAATGTCTATGTGATTCAGTTCCTAGGAAGGAGTGATCTGATTTTGCAGGTACTTGGCCTCCGAGAGGAAATGGTCTCAGTATTGAGGCTGAAATAAGAATTAAGAAGGTATTATGTACAGGAGGATGGAGAGGAGAGCTATGAAGTTGTTTCTTCTAGATGTAACAAGCTCATTACATTCATGAACTCAGCAGCTGGGGTTTCCTCTACAAGATCAGTCTGCTTAACATTCTGGACCAGGTATGGGAGGGACCCATGAGGCCCCAAGCCTCACTGATGAGTTAATAGTAATTGGACTCATAAGAGGGGGACAACCATTCTTATTTGAGGATAAAGCCACTAGATGTCATGATCTAGTAGATGGGCCACACTCATGCCATCAAGACAGCACTAACTGGAGCTCAGTGAATTATTTAAATGAAAAGAGATGAAGACATAAAATTGGGAAGAGGATATACTGGGTACTCTGTGAAGAGCTGGAAGAGAATGAGAGTGGATATAACATTACACAACACACACACACACACACACATACACACACATACACACACACACACACACATGACATGATTAACCTAAAAAGCAAAATAACAGAAAAAAAGAAAAATAAATGGAACCTAGACTTGATTTACCGGTGTGCATTTGAGGTCCTGATTACTAGCTAAGCTGAGATAGGAGAAATGCTTTAGTGCAGGAGCATGAAGACAGCTGGGACATCCTGTAAAGCTTCCTCTATTAACAGTTTAGACATCTGGGATCCAGCTTTGTCAGCAAGAGATAGAACACACAAAGCATGGTGTTGTATCAGAACAACCTGGCAGTGTCAAAGCAGCAGATAGAAGGCAGCTTCCTACAGCCTCTGCTAGAGGGGGAGAGTGGCCAATGACTAGGATGGCTTGGTACCCAATGATCTATTGCAAACAACATTCTACTGGCAGACATGATGCACCAGACCGAGGGATGATACTCAGTCGTGCACCTCCCAAGCAGGCATCTTACAGCACAAGCATCCCCCTCCCAAGTTAGCCTGCCAAGGTTGCCCTGGGACACCTGGAAGACATAAATAACTTTGCTGTTTACTTGATCCCAGCAGTTCTGGAAGGTGATAATTCACCCATTCCAGCTTCCTTTAATTTCACAGTCTATAGCATGTTGCTTTTGAAGATATTCTGTATATAACATATTAGCTTATAAGCTAGTAGTGAAGGTAGATAAGTCCATATAGCAGGCATGTGGTCACAGAGAGCAAACATCCTCTGGGGTTCTAGAATATAACCTAAACAGGACTATCCAGAAGGTCTAATATTTCTGGCCTTCAGAGATGAACATTTTAACCTATTATTTCTTTCTATAAAATCACACTAATATTAATACTTTCAGAATTGCCTATTTATCTTTCGTTTTTTTAAGTGAAGGTCTAGGGAGATGGCTTGAAGTAAGATTGTTTTCTCCACCCACCTCAAAATAGTAATCCAAAATTCCTCCTGTCAAAAGGAAATGTAGGGACAAAGAGTGGAGCAGAAACTGAAGGAAAGGCTACCCCGAGACTGCCCCACCGGGAGATCCATCCCATCTGCTGACATCAAACCCAGAACTATTGCTGAGGCCAAGAAGTGCTTACTGACAGGGGCCTGGTATAGCTGTCCCCTGAGAGGCTGTGCCAGAGCCAGACCAATACAGATGCAGATGTACACAGCCCAAACATTGGACTGAGCACGGGGACCCCAATGGGAAAATTAGGGCAAGGACTGTAGGAGCTGAAGCGGTTTGCAACCTCATAGGAAGAGCAACAATATCAACCAACCAAACTTCTCCAAGCTCTACCACTAAACCACCAAAGACTACACAGGGGGTACTCATGGCTCCAGCTGGATGCGTGGCAGCAAGCTACCTTATTTGGCATCACTGAGAGGGGGAGACCCTTGGTCCTGTGGAGGCTTGATGACCCAGGAAAGGGGAACACTAGGCTGCAGAGATGGGAGTGGGTGGGCAGGTGGGAGAGCACCCTTGTAGGAGCAGGGGGAGGGAGGAGGAGATATGAGGCTTGTGGAGGAGAAACTGGGAAGGGGGATAACGTTCAAAAAGTAAATAAATAAAATAACCAATAAAAATTGGAAAAAAAAAACGAGTGCTTTCTGTGAAAGCATGAAGACCTGCATTCTGATTTCCAGCACTCATACAAGATACAAGGTGTGGATATGCACGTGTAACCATAACCCCACCACTATCAATCAGATGAAGAGAAGACAGGAGATCATTGAGGTTCACTAGCTGCCAGCCTAACTGCAAGAGCAATGTTTGAATGAGAAATGTGCCCTCATAGGCTCTGGTGTTTGTCCTATTGGTGCCCAGTTGGTAGCAGTGTTTAGGGAGGTTGAAGAATTCTAGCACTTAGCCCCATTTCCAGGTGGGATTTCTGTTTCCAGCTCCTAACTCCAAACCTGCTTTTCATCATGGTGTTTTAACATAGCATATAACACAGTGATGGGGTCTTTCTCAGGAGGAAAAGGCATAGTAACAGGACAGGGAACCAGTTCTTGTTGGGCCTCGGCACAGGTGCTGAGTGCCTGCAGACACATGTGAACATACACTTGACACACATGCAGTATCTCTTTATGTTGTTGAGAATGGTCTTAATATCATGATACTCCCTTCAAAGCCTGCTTAGTTACACACACAATATTTACTATTTTTTCCTTAGAATAATTTATCTCCTTTTATTTTAGTATGTAAGTGGTCTCAAGCATCCCAAGCTGGCCTTGAACTGCCAAGCCTCCTAAAATGACCCACCATGTTGCACTAGAATTGGTTGTAAGAAAGAATGTTTCTCCGTATCTATCATTGCAGGTCTAATACAATATAGGCTCATGCCTATAAAGCTAGCACTTAGGAGGCTAATTGCAGAGCTTCAGGAACTCAAAGCCTAGATCACCTGCATAGGTCTTGCATGTCATCCTTCTTCTCCAGTTTATATGATACCAAGGGAATTAGAATCTCCATATCTGAGTGTGTTTCTTTTTTTGTTTGTTTCTGTGTTTTTTTATTTTTTTTATTTTCTATATTCTTTGTTTATAGTTCGAATACTTTCACCTTTCCCGATTCCCCCCTCCCCTTCCATCTTATAAGCCCTCTTCCCTCTGCCCATTTCCCAATCACCCCCTCCTATTTCTCTGACCTGGTACTCCCCTACAATGCTGGATCAAGTCTTTTCAGAACCAGGGCCCTCTCCTTCCCTCTTCTTGGGTATCATTTGATATGCTAATTGTGTTATTCAGAGAATTCAGAGTTTCTGGGCTAATTAATATCCACTTACCAGTGACTGCATTCCATGTGTATTCTTTTGCGATTGGGTTACCTCACTTAGAATATTTTCCAGTTCCAACCATTTGCCTAAGAATTTCATGAATTCATTGTTTTTAATTGCTGAGTAGTACTCCATTGTGTACACATACCACATTTTCTGTATCCATTTCTCCATTGAGGGACATCTGGGTTATTTCCAGCTTCTGGCTATTATAAATAAGGCTGTTATGAACATAGTGGAGCATGTGTCATTATTGCATGCCAGGGATTGCCCAGGAGAGGTATAGCAGGGTCCTCCGGAAGTGTCATGTCCAGTTTTCTGAGGAACTGCCAGAAAGAAGTGTTCCTCTTTCTCCACAACCTTACCAACACCTGCTGTCTCCTGAGTTTTTAAACTTAGCTATTTTGACTGGTGTGAGGAGAAATCTCAGGGTTTTGATTTGCATTTCCCTAATAATTAATGATGTTGAACATTTCTTAAGGCACTTCTCAACCATCTGAAGTTCTTCAGGTGAAAATTCTTTGTTTAGCTCTGTACCCCATTTTTTAATAGGCTTATTTGGTTCTCTGGAGTCTAACTCCTTGAGTTCTTTGTATATATTGGACATTAGCCCTCTGTCGGATTTGGGGTTGGTGAAGATCCTTTCCCAATTTGTTGGTTGTGGTTTTGTCCTTTTGACAGTGTCCTTTGCCTTATAGAAACTTCGTAATTTTACGAGGGGAAAAGTTCCTGAACAGAACACCAATAGCTTACACTCTAAGATCAAGAACTGAGTGTGTTTCAATGATGCCCATGTGTTAGGACCTTAATTCTACTCTGGTTGGTCTCTAGTATTCCCTGCTGGGCATGTGTATGTGGGGCTCATGTTCTGAGAGCAAGCAGAATTTCCACAGTGGTAATTCTTAATTTGTGTTATGATAGAAACAGTAAAAGCTCATTACACAAAATTTGGGAAATCAAGTATAAATAACAGGATACAAATGAGCTATAACTTCAGAGCTTAGGAAGACATGTTTATTATATTTTCCTTTCTTCTGCTGTTTCCTTCCTTATGCTGAAGATCCTGTGCTGTCCTGTAACTTTAATAATGGCAAGGGACCCAAGTGTTCTAGCCTATAAACCAAACCATACTGCTTGGGAAGTTCACTATCTAGGGAGCAGTCCCCCCATGATTGGATGGCTTTCTGAGCTTGGAGCAAAATGGGGGATACCCTTCCTCGGCAGGGCTTCCCTTCCTTTGCCTGTGTTTCTCTGGAGAGTGTCCCTGAATATGGGTAGCTGGTATTGTCTGTCCTTGTCTGAAAAGTAACCTTGGGCAGAGCTTTCTACAAGGCTGCATCACTCAGCACACACATCCCACTCTGGTTTCCTGCCCACCTGATAATTAGGTCCTGAATTAAAACCAATCAGCCCCCCACATGATAATTAGGTGCTGTACTATAACCAATCAGCCTTTCCTACTTGCTTGATGCCATGATCACTTGTCCCTTTCCACCCACATCTCTTCTTCTATATCCTATCCCTGAAACAATAAAGTAGACATGTCTCACTGCAACTGCTTTTCAGAGGCCATTCCATCCATACTCATGACTGTCAAGACCCTGCTCTCTGCTTCTGACCCATTTCTCCCCCCAGGATGGTGGACAACAGCCTCCAAGAACAAAGAAGGTAGGGACACACCATACCACGTTCAGATTGATTATCAATAATTATCAATTATTAATTATGACTTGTTGACCTAAGAATCACTGTTCAAGTGCTGTGACTGGGTTCTGAGGATAGTTGAGGAATATCCCAGAGCTGTGTGACCTTGGTCAAGTTCCATAATGTTGCAGTGAATGACCCACCTTCATTTCCTCTTTTTATCTGTTTCTAGAGTGGATGAGAGATTTATTGGTGAACATAGGTTCAGTATAGCAGAAGCACTAATATCTTCAGGATCTATCACTCGTCTAAGAGACCATGGCTTGAAATGTATTTGACACCACAGTCACAAGGCAGGAACCACTTCTCAGCTACCATGTTGTCAAATTCATCAACATAAAACTTAGCAAAGCCCCACTCCTTCAACTGTGCATCTCTTGCTAGCCAGGAAACATGAACTTGGTACTTAGTAGGACCTCAATAATATGTTCCATTGGTGTTGATGGACATGATGACCAGTCACTGGACCTTGGGGCTTCCCAAAGGAATTAGGAATACCTGTCTGGAGCCTAGATTAGCAACAGCATGAGATTCCAGACAAAACCATCCACAAGAGAACCATCTCCAAGATCACTTAAGGCAACTCAGACATGAATCAAGTTGCATGTACTTCCAAGGAACCTACGGTTTTCAAGCATGGATGCAATGCCTTGAAGATCAATGCCTTGATTTTCCTCATCTGTAAAATGGGAATAATAAAGAAATAGTTTTTTGTGAACAAGTGAAGGGGCAAGAGAAGAAGCTACAAGAGTGGCTGGCACACATGAGTAGTTAACAATGTGGGCTGTTCCTTCAGAAATATGTGAGTTACCATGTGTTCCTGAGTAAGTCAAAACATGTACACAATTCATTTCTACAAGTGAAGTCCTTTGTAGCTATCCTTCATTTTCCTACATATTGTTAAGGATAAGATCTAGACAAATACTCTCAGCTGAACACCCAGCACATATATTATGGGTGAGATGTCCTTGACTGACAGTTGAAGAATAATGCAAAAGGGGAAAGCTGTCAGACACAGACTCAAAAGACTGCGTTCAGTTTCCCATAGTTTGTAAAAAAAAAAAAAAAATGTAAGGACTAAATCAATACATGAACTTTCCTGGTATTTAAATGATGAAACATAAAAGAATCAGAGCAGGTACCTTTAATACTATTTAACTAGCATATGCCCCTTGCTCTGGACTATAAGATGTGGGTCTGAGATCCTGGAATTTCTGTGCTTTCTGGTCTAGAAGGTTTTTCTATCATTCCATGACAGCCTATGTGACACCTGGCTCTGACTTGACAGCTAAAGACTTTTCTGGCAAGTGTGTCTTGAGAGGACCAAAGGACATGTCTACAGAATGCATAGAGTTAGTCATAAGGAGGATCAAGGGGAGAAAATGATACAAATTTCCAGTTCCCTTCCATCCCTTATCCCAGTCAGCAATGCTCGGCTCTAGTGGTGAGACTATGCTAGATAGTGGAAACTTAACAATGGAGATATTCCCAGCCCTCCACCAGCCTTCCGAAATGTTGTCTCCCCACTCAGTGCATTTAATTGCTCTCTCCTCTGGGCACTCTGGGTCATCCCTACAGCTTATTAGAGAAGAGAACAGAGAGATGCTGGATCCTGCAAGTCTTACTTGCTGAGGAAAATGATGATAAATGTTGGATGCTTCAGGGGATGCTTGCTTTCTTTAATAGCCCTGAGGTACCAATTGCTAAGTCAGATGGAAGGAGTCATCCCAGGGGATTTCTTCTTAATAAACCAATTAATTATCTAGCAATCTGGGAAGGCAAAAGAGGGAGGCAGGCTCCATCTCACTTCCTGTAGGTGGCTCATCAAAAGGGTGAAGTAAGAGTGGCTCACAGGTCAGAGGGCAGCTTTAAAACCAGCCTAGGACTTTCCTCAAAGCCTTCAAGTTGATTCTGTCAGGCAGAACTTGATGACCCTAGAAATCAGATGTTCTCTATTCATGGTATTCTATAGCAAGATTCAGTTTAGATAAAGATCTTGCCTGATCCCAGAATTATCTCTTTTGTCTTGAACATTTTCCTCCTCCTCCTTCTTCATCATTTCTTTCAGATCATAAATCTGAGTTAATAGTGCTATGAAATCTGGTTTAGGAAACTGAGCAAGGAAGAGTAATTGACTTAAGTTTTGAGATACGTTTCTTGAAGTTATTTGTCTCTGTGGATATGTGCATGTGAGTTCAGCACCCACAGAGTTAGAGTTACAGGTGGTTGCAAAAGGCCCAATGTGGGTGCTAGAAATGAATCTCAATTCATTAGCAAGAATATCAAGTGTTCTAACCACTGGGTGATCTCTACTGGGCAAAGCTCTAGTAATGACTTAATGATCACTGTTCTGTCTGTCTGTCTGTCTGTGTATGTGTGTGTGTGTGTGTGTGTGTGTGTGTGTGTGTATCACTAGGAAAGATTTTAGAGGGAATTATTATACTCTATACTGTCTTCTTTTAATAATATTTTAAGAAATTTCTTTAGAATTTTTTAGAGGTATATACGATATATATTGATCATATCCATCCACTCAACTCCTTCTAACTCTTTCAGGAGCCTCCACTCTGGGATACTCTCAACTTTGTGCCTGCCACTTTTGTTGTTTTTAGTCATTCCCTGAGTCCAGTGAGTATTGGCCATGGGTATGGGGCTATCTAGTGGGGCATGGGCATCTTACGCTTTGATGGGTGCAAGCCATGGCACACATGTAAAGCTTGGAGGAAAACCCTGTATACCTTAGTTGTCAGTCTTCACTTTCCATCTTAAGACAAGGCTTCTGTTGTTTGCCAAGGCTAGCTTGCCCAGAAACTTCCAGGGATTCTCTTATTTCTATCCTCCATCTCCTAGATGAACTGGGATGACAGATACATTACATAGCCCAGAATCACTCATGTTCTGGGCATTCAAACTCTGGTCATTGTGCTTGCACAGCAAAAATTTTACTGGCTGAGCCAGCTTATTTTTAGATTTTTGAGAACCTTCTATATAGATTTCTAGAGGGGCTAACCTCATTTACATTTCCACTAGCATTGTTACACAGGCCCTTGCTTTCTTTCTCACATCCTTGTCAGCAATATATCACTCATTTCAACAGAAAGAAAATTGTTCTAATAAAACAGCAGCATTGTAAGCTAAACTCTATGGATTCTATGAATTCAGATGACAGTCATCTGAGTTCTCTGTGCCCAAGAGTCCTTGTATACCCTGAGATGGTAGCTACCATGCTTACATCATGAGACATTTTTTAAAACGTGCTAAAATAATGTCTCCAAAGTGCTGAGAGTGGCACTTGAAACACAGTGAAACTTCAGCAAACAGCAATCATCATCATAAACATCATCATCATCATCATTGTCATCATCATCATTATCATCATCATCATGTGTACCTCATAGTGTGTCACTCTCAATAGCACTACTGGTGAGCATAGACAGCACTCTGTCTCAGGTTTTTCTTTCATCTCCAGTATACAAGAGTGGCAGAGGTAACCTGCAGAAGAAAGTACACTAGGAATGGTCATGCCGCACATTTCAGACTTGACACAAACCTTATAGAACTTGGACCAGCATAGAGGAAAAATCCACAGGCTCCAACCTGTAGAAGATGCACAGGTCTGCTCTTCAGTTGGGCATATCACTAGAAATCATTTCCTTTCTAATGCAACTGCAGTGTGGAAATGCTGTAAGCCTCTGGGTCTGGTTTGAAGATTTCAGCATTAAAGGTAATGGTTACCTTTGCCTCTAAAATAAGAAACAACATTTAGACCAAATGTTCCTCACAATGAGTGCATTTCTAATTTAATAGGTACATAGCTTTGATGTGTTAATTAGAGACATGGTTTGCCTTTTCATGAATACCCTATCAGCTTTCCCTGATAAGTTCATAGGCCAGTATTGTTGGATTCCTTGTCGAGTAATTGGTCTCTGCTGCTTAGAAGGCCCACAATCTGTCAATTGACCATGTGACACACACTGCATCTAGGTCACCATGGACTGTGACCTTCCTATTTCTGTCATCAGGCTGTGTCCCTACCTAGCTTCTTTTTCACCTGGCCTGTTAGCTAGCTCTGTCACCCCCTCATTATGAACCCCATTCATTAAGTGATGTTTTCAAAGTGATTAAAAATCTTTTAAAACTTTAAAAATGTACAATTAATAATATCAGAAAGGAAGCTTTTAAATTGATTTTTTCCAGTGCTCATTAAACACCAACTTTCAAAGAAATAAAGTGCATGATTCTTTCCAAGTGCCCAACAATGAGTGGCAATATCTGTATAATTTTCAGATCATTATTTTATTAGCTGGGGCTTATTTTATAACCAGTAATTAAGATACCAAGGAAGGCTCTTTCATTAATCAATTGACATCTGGCTAATAGCATCTCACCAGGAGTAAATAACGTTCATGGAGGAATTCTGCAAAGAGATAGTGGAAAAATGCTAAAGGGTTCTAAAATAACCTTCTATAAGTCTTTGGGGCTCTTCTCCATGTTCTTAGCCTGTGTCCCCACTAAAGGACCTCAGGTGGTACTCCCTCCAGCATCCTGATTGTATAAAATGGTATCCAGCATCTCAATAAATCTTCATAGTACAATAAAGTCATAGTAGGATAAAGCTGTGTCTTTGCATAATGGACGTACAAAGTTCCCATGGGAGACAATCTACATTCAAACCACTGCAAGCTTGTGGAGAAGGGTGGAGAAGAACCTGCCTCCCACCATCATCTGTTTACAGTTATAAGCATCTAGACCTTTCAGGTCATATCTCTTTCTGATTGCTGAAAATTAACAGACAAAAAACACTTAAAAAATGTCATGGGCGGGCTGGATAGATGACTCAACTGTTAAGACTACTTTCTGGGCTTGCTGCGGATTAGAGTTCAGATCCCAGCACCTTTATCAGATTGCTCACAACTGCCTATAACTCCCTCTCCAGGAGATCTGATGCCTTCTTCTGACCTCCTTGGGCACTACATATCACACATACATACACACACACACACACACACACACACACACATCTAAAAAGCTAAAATAATATTTCAAAATTCATTTAACATAGTTTCATGAATCTATTATAATCCTGAAGGACAACATATGGTTAGTTACCACCTCACTTTCCAGAGGAATGGGTTGTCATCTAATAGTAGGGCATTTGCCTAGGATGTTTAAGTCTATGGATCTGATGGGCTGTGCAGAAGTATAATAAATAAAAAGGAGAAAGATAGTGCAGTAGAGAGGAGAAAATAAACAGGATTTTAGTGTATAGCAAGGTTTTGCTTCATATAGCTATCTAGGATAAAATAGCGGTTGTATTTATTACCTGTGTGCTAGGCAAGTGGAAGCTCAAGATGATTTTAGAATGGAATGCCAAATAAAACTTTCTTAAACATGATTCTAGGAGAGTGGAAGCCAAAGCCAGTCTGTTCTTTCCACTCTTTCCTACAGGCCTGTGTGTTTTTGACTATCTGATATTGTTTGGAAAAGTGGGTAAAATTATCAGATGGGTTTTTACCTGGGGTTGCCTAAGAGGAAAAGAGGAAGGAAGAGAATGGCGTGGGGCTATTCTGAGAGATGTACCCTGCCACCCAACCAAAGGACAAGTCAACTCTTGCTCAGAATGATTCAAACTTCCTATTCTCAGACATAATTCCTAAACCTTTCACAAAGTAAATTAGAATACTAAGTATTTTAAAGTGTTGCAAAAGATAACTGTGCTCTAAATACATAGGTGGATTCATAAAACAGCTGTAGCAACATGAGGTTGTTATCTGACCAAATTACATAAGTTCTCTGATCACTCTCTATAGACAATGTGACACACCATCATAGGCACCCACATGATTTTACACCAGTTGATGGCAGTCAACAATGTTAGTTCTTTTCCTGAATCCTGGAGATACCACTCTGAACATATTTTTAGAAAGACATGTCTCTGAATCAATGAATTTGATCTTGTGCAGATCTTGTGCAGTAAACCACAGCTGCTGTGAGAGTCATAAGTTCAGCGTTCATGGAAGGCATGTTTTGTCCTGGTGGTCCTTAACCTCTGGCTCTTACACCCTTTCAGGTCTCTCTTTTGTTTTCAATGATCTCTGAGCCATATAGTGGAAAGGCCCTTTTTTAATTAAATCAATGATTTTAGTTAAAAATCAATGTTTTGTATATGTTACATTGAGGCCCGTAAGGAAAGCATATGTTAGGGTCATACATACATGTCTAACAACCCTTTCCCAAATTACCAAACCAAACCATGTTTGCCATATATAGTGACCTTTATAATCTGTTCTATTCTGTTTCATCTCTTAAGCACTAATAAAAGCTCTCTAAACTACCTTGACTATTCATTATTGAGTAGTTCTTACAATACCAAATCATAGGCTCTTGTTGCACATTGTGACTATTTCATAAAAACAGAGTCAACCTTTATTTGCCTTAAGGGTACTCAAACAAGGACCCTACAAAAACATGTCTGGACAACGTCTCTACACTTTTAAGTCTGAGGAAAAGACTATAATTATACTCATGAATATATACCTTATTGGTATATCAAGAGTATTCACTATTAGTCATATATAGGTCACCTCTTCTTTTCATAAGGGCTGTGAACTAAAAAAGGGCCTTTACACTATATGGCTCAGAGATCATTGAAAACAAAAGAGAGACCTGAAAGGGTGTAAGAGCCAGAGGTTGAGGACCACCAGGACAAAACATGCATTACATGAATGCTGAACTCATGACTCTCACAGCAGCTGTGGTTTACTGCACAAGATCTGCACAAGATCAAACCAATGTTCTAATATTAAGAGGGCAGGTTCCCAAGGCTCCTGCTTAAGCAAAGGAGCCATTCTGACTTCTGGAGGCTGATGAGGCAGGTTGCTTAAAGAACATGGTATTTTGTAAGTTGACCATCCCCAGTGAGTGACTTTATACCCATGAAAATATTACAGTAAAAATTGGATTTGATAAGTCATTTCAAACAAAGATGTATAGCAGATACAGCTTGGTGAGTAGATATGGGAGTAGTTGGGGAAGGAAAGGTAGTGATGCTGTCAAAATGTGTTGCATGTATTCTCAAATAATTATTAAAATTGTTTTCTAAAGAAATATATATGTAGTATAATTAAAATAACATAGTTCTCACAGATGAGTAGTGGTAACCAATTTGATGATAAAGAGTACAATTTTGAAGCCCAGGATGGCAATATATCATTTATCCTTCATGATAACCCAAGATTTGAATACAAAATTCATCCCTATTATTAACAGTTACTTTTAACCTTATTATTAATAACTTTGTGGAAATTACTTCTCATATGTTGTTTGAATACCTCCATAATATTCTCAGTTTTACCCTTTAGTTCATAAAGCCTGGAATATCTATCTTCTGACTTTCACAGGGTATTTACGAATTCATCCATTTGAGTGGCCTTCAGGATTACTGTAGTCACACAAAGAGTAGTCTGTATATAACCTTTGAGGCACCTACATGTCCATTAGTAGATTAGTGGATATAGAAATTCAGGTACATTTACCCAATGAAATACTACTCAAGTGTTAACAAAAGTCATGAGTTCACAGATAAAAGGCTAGATCTGGAAAAAAATCATCCTGAATGAGACAACACATACCCCAAAATCACACATGGCATGTACTATTTTATATGTGGATGATATCTGCTAAATCTTTAGTAATCAGGTTACAATCTGTTTAACCACAGAGGTTAGTTATAGAGTAAGGGACTGGAGGAGGGGGATCTACCTAAGAGGGAGAAATAAAATAGTTATGGATGAACTGGTGGTTGGGGTGAACTGAAACAGGAAGATCAAACAGGAAAGAAAACAGAAGGGGGTGTTTAAGGGATGTGAGGGGAAGGGCAGCTAATTCTCTGATCCCTTTCTTAGTCTCAGGCCATTTGTCATTTGTACATAGGAAGGGTTTGGGTTTTGTATGTTAGTTTTGTATCCTAATAATCCTAATACTTCATTCGAAGTGTTTATCAGCTGTAGGGTTTCCTGGTGGAGATTTTAGTATCATTTATGTGTACTACAATATCAGTTGGGTTATATGGTACTGGGGATCAAACCCAGGGCCTCATGCAGGGTGGATAGGAGCTTTACAAACTGAGCTATGCCTCTACCTCTCACATCTTATTCTTGATTTACTTACATGCCAGTGCTCAAGCCAACATGAAGTTGGGCAAACAGCAAGTATCTAGTTAACAGACTGAATTAAATGGATAGATAGGAGAAAAGATTCTAGCAAATGAAAAGACAGCTCAAAGTCCCTAAAAATGCCCTCTGAAAATGAAAGCAAGGAGACTCACTCACTGGTACATGAACAGTAGGATTTGAAAGAACCATCCTAAGTGAGGTAACCCAATCACAAAAGAATACACATGGAATGCAATCTCTGATAAGTGCATATTAATTAGCTCAGAAGCCCTGAATACCCAAGGCACAAATTGCATAACAAATGACTCCCATGAACAAGTATGGAGAGGGTCCTGATCCTGGAAAGGATTAATCTAGCATTGGAAGGGAATATAAGGACAGAGAAAAAGGAGGGAGGTGATTGGAGAAGGGATGGAAAGAAGAAGGTTTATGGGACATATGGGGAGGGGGAATCTGGGAAAGGGGAAATCATTTGGAATGTAAACAAAGAATATCGAAAATAAAAATTAAAAAAAAAGAAAAAAAAATGAAAGAACCCCAGGAACTCTCTGGCCTGACCCCTCTGTGTAAGAGCTTGTGATGAGGGGAATAGAGAGTGTTACTTCCACAGCTGACTCAACACTGCATACTGCTGGTGGTTGGTCCATATTCTTTTCAACTTGACACATGCAAGAATCATGTAGGAAGAGGACTCTCAATAGGGAAAATGCTTCTATAAGGCTCACCTGGTGGGAAAGTATTTGGAGCATTGTATTGGTGGATGATTGATTGATATGGGAGGGCACACTGTGGCTGGTGCCACCCCTGGGCAGGTGAACCTGGGGTATGTGAGAGAGCAAACAAGTTGAGCAAGCTATGAGGAGCAAGCCAGAAAGCAATGTTTCTCCTCGGTCTGTGCTTCAGTCCCTCCCTCTGGAATCCTGCTATGACTTCCCTTAGTACTAGATTTAAATTTGAGAGTTGTAAACTGAACTAACTCATTCTTCCTGAAGTTGCTTTTGGTTGTTTTGTTAATCATAGCAATAGACACTCTAATTAGGACAGTTGGGCACTAGGCTCATTATAGATCATGGAATTGGTGGCGAAGATGATTTTGGGCTTAGGTATACAATAATGAATTTCAGGGCTAGACAAATAGATTCTGTTAGCCAGTTCTCTGACAGAACAGAAATGAATTTGTGGATTCCAATTTTGAAACTAAAATTCTATTCTCTTCCCATGATTGAGTTAGCCTATCCACAGAATAGTCGATTTTCTAAATTAGAATTTTCACCAGTAATGTTTTAACAGCAATATATCATGTCAACTTTCAAACTGGGAGTGGAAGGAAGGCCTTCTGGTAAGGGTAAGCTCTGCTCCTGGCAGGTGAATGCTACCAAGGCTTGAATAACAGAGAGGCTACCATACTACGAGATACAGTACAAAATGGCAGCATGGACTGCCTGTGTAGTTCCTGGCAAATTAAGCCTGTGCCTAGTTCTGTCAGTATCCTAGAGCCAAGAAGCTCGACCTTTCAGGAAGTGGGGAAGTAAACCCAAGACATGTATCAAGAGAAGCTAGACACTTTAAGCCAGATCTGTAGAAGCAGGCATCTCCCCAAGTATAAGAAAGCAAGAGAACTCCTAAATTTAGAGATTCTTATCTCAGCTCAAGCTAACATGTTTTAAAGACATTGCAAGCTGTGTCCCATAACCTCTGAACTACAAAACATCTTGAATTGTAGAAGCCTCTACAGGAAATTCTAATTAGCAAGGTCTGGGTCTTCCTCCTGTTTTTCTACTCAGAAGAGAACTGGGAGAAGGATGAATCTTGTCTATTAGGTTGTTTCAACATGAATACTGAGTACGTTAAAAACCTTACAGAATTATCTGGGACACTTCAAGCACTAAGTTGAGGATGGCCAAGAATATTCCCTCCTGAGAGAAGTTAATGTACTTGTCCAGGTTCAGTGTGAGAAGAAAAGAGAGCTGGGATCCAACAAAGGTCTACTTTTATAAATGTCCCTGCTTTTGCCTAGTTTTCAGTAAGAATGGATTCTCAACTGTATTATCATTCTTGAACTATTTGAATGAAAGAGATAACATCTACTCAGGGAGATAAAGACTTCAGAAGAGAATGAGAGGAGCCACAGGTAGGGATTGTTTAGGAATTGGACCATTGCTCTTTAAATATAAGAGGCATGAATGGGTTCTCCTTCCATTCAGTATTTGAGCACAGTGATTTGTGTACTTTAGCACACAAGTTCTGCCTCTCAAATGAAAGAAATTTCAACTCTTCCTCCGTGAGTTTGAGTTTCTTCAGCAATGTCTCAGCAGTCATATGGAATCCAAATGGCACAGCTATTCTTCCTACAGATCACTGTATAATTGCTGCTTAATGAGCAAAACCAGAGTAACTCTATTTGTCTGCTCTGGGTCGGCGGGCGCCTGAAGTGTGTTTTCTTAGAGAAATTGCCTGTATGTGTTTGCTTTCATTTGTGATTTTGCTGTTGTTGTTATTCAAATCGCCTCCTGCTTCTCTAGAGGAGATAAAAATTATTCATGTTTTTAAAATGCATTGTAGTATCTCTGGGGGATAGCAGTGCACAAACCTTATTTATTTATTTATTTATTTATTTATTTATTTATTTATTTATCTATTTATTTTTAAGAAAAGTAGTACAGAACTGTTGTCTGGTGTGGCTTAGATGGTTCATTTCATTGAAAACTCTGAAAGCTGAGATCCATTCTAAGATCTCTGTATTTGGGGATGAAAGAATCTAGATCTCACCCTAAGATGCACCTTCTGCTATTCATAATGGGCAGAGTCAGGGTGGAAAGATCTAGAAGCTCCTCCACGCATCCCATCACCATGCCCACAACTGAGTTGCTACAGTAAAGAAAGTGCAAGGCATAATATCAAGGAATCTTTCAAGAGGCCTAAGTTTCCTAGCTTCTTCCTCTCTTCCAAAATACACTAGACTTTTCTAGATTGAAACTTTAGAAATGTCTTTTGTTTTACATGTATGTGGCTATATGTGTCACAGTAAGCTTAGAAGGTCACAGGTCAACATGCAGGAGCCAGGTTGTCTTTTACCATGTGAGTCCTGCGAATCCAACTCAGAGTGTGAAGCTTAGTTGAAAGTTACATTACCCACAAAGAAATCTTCCTGGCCTAATTTCTGTGCTTGTATGGAAGAGGCAGGACATGTTTAGAATCTAGGTATGGAAGTTTTAGGAAATACTAAATTGTCTCTGATTCATGAAGAATTTCCCTACTCAGTAACTGTCCTATCAAGGTCATTGCAAAAGCAAAGTGGCTTGAACTTGGATGCCAGCTCCATGGCTTGCTGGGTGCCCTTAGCCCAAATGCCTGGCATCTTGAAATTCATGTGAGTTGATAACTCTGTTTAAAGGACTGATAGGTATTTGGGAAAAATGTCTAAAAGAAGACATCAAGCAAAAACTTATACCAGGAAGAAATTAATTCCTACTGATTAGGACTGTAGATAAAGAAAGGGAAGGGAGGAAGAAAGTATAGGAGAGGGGATGATAGAAAGGATGGGAGGGAGAAATGAAGGAGGGGAAAGAAAGACTTCCAGAGAAGAAGAGAGGATTAGAGGAAGGGAACAAGGGTGATAGGAATGGAGAAGAAGATCCTAGACTTTACTCTATAATGTCTCTCCTTTGGTGGGTGCCTCAGGCATTTTTATTTCATTATGTAAAGTCACTTTGGTACGCAGTTGATCAGTGTCTTTGTCCTATTATAAAACTGCAATAAAATATGTTCTGTCTAATACACCCATGCCCCTACATTAGTTATATTTGTTATTGCTGTGGCAAAAAAAGTGCCTGACAAAAGTAACCTAAGGAAGGAAGATGTGGTGGTTGAGATGAGAGTGGTCTCGAAAGGCGCATATGTTTGAATACTTGGTAGCCAGTTGGTGGAACTGTTTGTGCAGGATTAGGGCGTGTGGTCTTGTTAGAGGAGATGTGCTATTGGGGTGGAAGTTTGGAAGTTTTAAAAGACACCCATCATTTTGACTTAGCTCTTTTTGCTTCTTGGTTGTTTCTCAAGGTAAAAACTTTCAATTACTCCTCCAGTGCTGTATCTGTCTGCCTGCTGCCATGTTCCCCACTGTGATAGTAATGGACTCTAACCTGGAACTATGAACCCCAAATTAAACATTTTCCTTTATAAGTTGCCTCACTCATAGTATTTTATCACAGCAATAGAAATGTAACTAGCGAAGACTTGTTTTCTTTTTCAGCTTTTGATGTTACAATCTACCTATCAAGTTGATATCTAGATTAACCATCACAGTTTCTTAGCCTTAAGCAAGTACATGAATCTCCAGAGAGCATAATAATAAAAACCTGATTAAGGTCTGGATTAAATCTAGCCCCCTGCATATCAAACCAGTCACATCCCAGCTGATGCTGAGGCCAATGTCCAGAGGCTACACTTCCAGGTACCAGACGCTGTTCATCAGTGTCTTTTACTACTCTATATATGCTCAAATTCTTCCTTTAGTCTTGCAAAAATAAAGCTGTCTCTGAAGGTAGATTATGAAATTTCTGTCAGAAGATAGCCTTTGTACAACTCAGGGAGCTTTTCTTTCTGCCTTAACTCTTAAAAAAACACTGCTCTCTCTCTCCCCACACCTCTGACCCTGAAAGTATCTGTGGCACCCCATTGTTCGAGAAGACTACTTTCCCTTCTCTGGGAGTTTCTGGGTGGGACTGTGCTTACTTATCTTTAGAGGCATGATTTTGGACACTGAGCATGGGCAGAGACCATATTTGTGTAGCTGAGAAACTTGCATCTGGGTAGCTCTTACTTAGTCTTTGTTATCTTGCTTCCATGAACAGATCAGCTCAACACACAAGCCTGGAGCCTGACATCATTGCTGGGAATGAGCATACCCTCCCAGCTCCCAGTGGCATTCACTGCTTTTGTTAGGTCTTGCTCTAAATGGTGGACAATGATGGAGTCTTGAATAGGAAAAGCAAACAAATACAGGGCATCCTTTATATTGCCATTGATATTCTTTACTTAGACTGAGACACTGAACCAAGGACTCACCATGTTAAGTAAATACTCTGCAGCTAAGCCATCTCCTTCCTAGTCTGATTTTTACTTTTTACTTTGTTGTGGAGGTATCACTAGGTTTCCCATGCAGGCCTTGGATTTATATCCTAGGCTAGTCTTAGATTTGAAATACTACTACCTCTTCCTCCTGAATAGCTGGGATTGCAGCCTATTCTATCAAGTCCAGCTATATCAGCCTTGTTTAGTTTTAAAAACATATCTTTTATTTAATCTAAGCTTATAATATATATATATATATATGTGTGTGTGTGTGTGTATGTGTGTGTGTGTGAGTGTATGTGTATGTGTGTGTTTGAGAAAGGGAGAAAGCGAGGGAGGGAGGGAGGGAGCGAAGAGAGAGAAAGAGAGAAAGAGAAAAAGAGAAAAATATTTAAGGGGAAGAATTTCATGTTCCAACCTGTTGTAAAAACATGCTACTTAATATTTACAGATTTTCTAACAATTTTTTCTTGGTGTATGTATATACATAATTTAAAAGAAAATAATTAATTAGTGAAATGCAGCATGTAAAATTCCCATTATGGGTCAAAATATAATTAAATGTAGGTCTTATGCAGATAGCCACAGATGCATGAGACTCAAAGTAGATTATGCCAGTTAAAAATTCTAACATGGGGCTAGAAGTGTCTCTAAGCCCGACCACTCCCCAGTTGAGGAGATGTTGATTGTTGGTGGCTGCTGGGAGTTGGAGGGGATCATTGACCAGCGAATAACGCCCATATCTATACATATATGGGTTTAAGAACAGCATTAATTAGACTTAGTATATTATTATAAACAAAGAAGAGAGAAGATGAAGTTGGGAATGGAATGTGTTGAAGGCACTGGAATAATTGGAATAGAAATTAGGGGTTTTATATGATATATATAAGATAATATACATATATACACATACATATACATACATATACACACATACATACATATATAGTTTACATATATTGTATGTATATGAAGTTTTCAAAAATAGTAAGTTTCCAATAAATAGCTTATAACAGCTTTAAACTATGAACCTACCCTGCTCTATATTCAATTACTCTGTTTACAATAGGAATATTAATACATTTGTACATTGTCTCTCAATTCCCCCACTGCGTCCTGCTTAGTTATATGATTTTTTTTTCATTTCTTGAGGCAAGGTTTTGGAACTATTCTTTCAATAACTACTCATATAGATCCATCATAATAGCCTTGGGCAAGCCTTTCACAATCAGCCTTGTATTCTCAAGCACAAGGTACCTGATGGAATCAGAGCCATAGCAGATGCATGTGAGTGCACAATTTCTGTGTCTGTGTCGGTTCAAGGTACTGCCGTGCTCTATCTCCTTGCAGTGTGATAGATGAAACATGTTATCTCATTATTTGCTTTACACAATTGAGGTGCTTGCTATTAGCATATTTATTGTATCATCCATAAATTGTTGCAGTGTGATCTTTTTCTGTTCGCTTTACTGTTTTTCATTCTGTATAATTTGTAGTTACAAAACTATTCCCTAAGTTTTATTCATGATTTTTGCCTTTTCCTGTCACCAACACTGTGGACATCCCACTTTTTTAGCTACCTATGATATTTTCCAAGTGTTTATTTTAGTTTTATTTTAATTATGTGCATGCATGTGCCCGTGCGGGTAGGTCCACCACACATGAATGCAAGTACTCTCAGAAGCCAAAGGAGGGCATCAGATCCCCTGGAGATGGGGTTACAGGTACTTGTAAGATTCAACACTGGGACAATGGGAATCTAAACTGTGCGAAAGCAATTTTTGCTTTTAACTACTGAGTCATTTCTCCAGCTCTCAAGATGTCTTTTCTTCCTATGTTATATATATATATATATATATATATATATATATATATATATATATATATATAAAAAACATCATGAGCATAAGTATATATATATATATGTATGTATGTATGTATGTATGTATGTATGTATGTATGTATAAAACTTAATGATTGCATTTAGCATTGCTTGAACATGCAATATGTCCAGGACTGACAACATGAAATTGGACATTCTATACTGGAGTTCATCCCTGAAGGAAATGGATTCTTCCTCTCTATATAGCCACTGCTCACTATTAGCTCTTCATCTATGGATAGGACAATGTGGAATTTACCTTGATGATATTTTCATGTCAATTGGTGTTATCATTATGCTGGTCTAGTTCAGGCAACCATCAGGTTGAGAGGTGGTGGTGTGCTTTTCTTACCATGTCTCTGGAACACTATCTACAGTAGACATCTCCTCTTTTAGTTACAGTTTCTGCATCTTATATCTAGAAATTCCACCTACCCTGAAATTATATAGACAAAATTATCTAGCTTATTTTACAGTTCTTTCTTAGCATTAACTGTTCAGAAAATTCACAGTTACTTTAAGACATTAGTTGAGACAGAGATGTTGCCTGCCTTTATTTAGCCAGCTATCTCAGTACAATTTTTTGAAAATCCTTTACTGTTTTAAAATGCCAAATTTATCTTGTACTAATTTCTCTCATATTTTTGGATCTGCTTCTGAGATTTCACATTTGTTTGAGTATTCTACTTCCCTGAAAAGATTTCTTTCTTTTATTCTGAGATAGGATCTCAAATAACCCAGGCTAGCCTCAGATTCACTATATAGTCAAGTATGATTGTGAATTTTTGATCTTTCTGCCTCTCTCTGCACCTTGAGTGCTGGGATGTTGGGCATGTGCCACAATGACCAATTAATGCAGTACAGGGAATCAACACCTGGAGATTTGTGCATGCCTAGCAAACACTCTACAAACTGATCTACATCTCCAGCCCCATTAGTACAAGTTAATAACTGAAACAGTCACATGCATTTTGACCCCTGACCACATATCACCACTGCATTGTTCTCCTGAGAGTTTACTTAGTTTTTCTTTTTCTTCTGACTTTATTTAGCCTTGTTCACAACTCCATAGGAAGCAGGGTTTCTCCTGAGATGAGCAATTCAGATTCAGCAATAAAGCTGGAAAAGTAGTTTATCAGCTGTAGGAGTTCTATGGTACAATTTTTGGGATTGTTTATGTACGCTATCATATCATCCAGAAATAGTGGTACCTTGATTTCTTCCTTTCCACTTTGTATCCCTTTGAACTCCTTTTGTTTACTAATTCCTCTAACTGGAATTATCAGTACTATATTGAATAAACACAGAGTGTGGCAGCTTTGTCTTGTCCCCGATTTTCCTGGGATTGCTTCAGGTTTCTCTCTATTTAATTTAGCTGTTGGTTTGCTATCTATTGTGTTTGTTATGTTTATGTATGTGTCTTAAATTCCTGATCTCTCCAAGACATTTAACATGAAGGGATGTTGTGTTTTGTCAAAGGCAAAATATAATGAAATGTTCATGTGAAGTTTTTCTTTGTGTTTGCTTATATAGTGGATTACATTGATGAATTTCCATATATTGAACCATCCCTGCATCCCTGCAATTCTTCTCCTGCATTTTTGATCTTAGCCATTCTGACTGGTGTGAGGTGAAATCTAAGGGTACTTTTGATTTGCATTTCCCTAATGACTAATGATGTTGAACATTCTTGATTATAATAAATGATCATTTTGATTTGCTCTTGAATTCTGTTTGTGAGAATTATATTGAGTATTTGTGCAATTCTATTTTTTTATTCGATATATATTTATTTACATGTCAAATGATTTCCCCTTTCCTGGCTCCCCACTCCCCAAAAGTCCCATAAGCCCTCTTCCCTCCCCCTGCTCCCCCATCCACCCCTTCTCACTTCCCTGTTCTGGTATTGCCCTATACTGCTGCACTGAGCCTTTCCAGACTGAGGGGCCACTCCTCTGTTCTTCTTGGACATCATTTGATATGTGGATTATGACTCTGGTATTCCAACTTTCTAGGCTAATATCCACTTATTAGTGAGTGCATACCATGATTGATCTTTTGAGACTGGATTGTCTCACTTAGTATGATGTTCTCCAGCTCCATCCATTTATCTAAGAATTTCATGAATTCATTGTTTCTATTGGGTGAATAGTACTCCATTGTGTATATATACCACATTTTTTGTATCCATTCCTCTGTTGAGGAACACCTGGGTTCTTTGCAGATTCTGGATATTATATGCTATGAACATAGTGGAGCATGTATCTTTATTATATGCTGGAGAATCCTCGGGGTATATGCCCAGGAGTGGTACAACAGGGTCCTCTGGAAGTGATGAGCCCAGTTTTCTGAGGAACCACCAGACTGATTTCCAGAGTGGTTGTACCAATTTGCAACCCCACCAGCAGTGGGGGAGTGTTCCTCATTCTCCACATCCTTGCCAGCATCTGTTTTCTCCTAAGTTCTTGATCTTAGCCATTCTGACTGGTGTGACGTGAAATCTCAGGGTTGTTTTGATTTGCATTTCCCTAATGACTAATGATGTTGAACATTCATGATTGTAATAAATGATCATATTGATTTGCTCTTGAATTCTGTTTGTGAGAATTATATTGAGTATTTTTGCAATGATATTCATACGTGAAATTGGTCTAAAGTTCTTTTTCCTTGTTGATTTTTTGTGTGTTTCAGGTATCAGGATAACTGTGGTTTCCTACAATGAATTAGGTAGTGTTCCTTCTATTTCTGTTTTGTGGAATGATTTGAGGAATATTTGTATGAGGTCTTCTTTGAAGATATGAGAGAATTCTGCACTAAAACCAATCTGGCCCTTAACTTTTTTATTCCCATAATGGTTGTGTGTCTCTTTTGATAGCTTACCTGATCCTGATTTTACTTTGCTACATGATATCTGTCTAGAAAATCATTTATTTCATCTAGATTTTCCAGTTTGTTGAGTATAGACATTTGTATAAGATCTAATGATCTTTTGAATTGCCTCAGTTTCTGTTATGTTTCTCTTTTAGTTTCTGATTTTGTTAATTTAGATACTGTCTTTATGCCCTTTCATTAGTTTGACTCTAGTTTATCTGTCTTGTTGATTTTCTCAAAAAAAAAAAAAAGCAGCTCTTAGTTTTGTTGATTCTTTGTATAATTCTCTCTGTTTCTCGTTGGTTGATTTTCAACCCTGAGTTTATTTCCCACATTCTACTTCTCTTGGGTGTATTTGCTTCTTTTTTCCTAGTGCTTTCAGATGTGCTGTTAAGTTGCTGGTGTCAGATCTCTCTAATTTCTTTATAACAGTAGTTAATGCTATGAATTTTTCTCTTAGCACTGCTTTAATTGTGCTTTATAAGTTTGGGTGTAGTATGCCTTCATCATTAAATTCTAGAAACTCCTAATTTCTTTATTTCTTTCCTGAACAAGTTATCATTGAGTAGAATTTTTCAGTTTCCATGAATTTGTGAGCTTTCTGTTGTTTAGTGGCCGGATATAAAATTAACTCAAATAGATCAGTAGCCTTCCTTTATACAAAGGATAAGTGGACTGAGAAAGAAATTAGGGAAACAACACCCTTCACAATAGTCACAAATAATAGAAAATATCTTGGTATAACACTAACCAAGCAAGTGAAAGATCTATGTGACAAGAACTTCAAATCCCTGAAGAAAGAAATCAAAGAAGATCTCAAAAGATGAAAAATTCTCCAATGCTCATGGATCAATAGAATTAGTATAGTAAAATGGCCATCTTACCAAAAGGAATTTACAGATTCAATGCAATTCCCAACAAAATTCCAACTCAGTTCTTCAGAGAGATAGAAAGGAATTCTCAACTTCATATGCAAGATCTTCTGGGGGAATCACCATCCCTGACCTCAAGCTATACTACAGAACAATAGTGATAAAAACTGCATGGTATTTGTACAGAGACAGACAGGTCAATCAATAGAATGGGATTGAAGACCTAGACATAAACCTGCACACCTATGGACACTTAATCTTTGACAAAGAAGCCAAAACCATTCAGTGGCAAAAAGAAAGCATCTTCAACAAATGGTACAGGTCTACTGGCAGTCTGCATGCAGAAGAATGCAAACGGATCTATTTTTATGTCCTTGTACAAAGCTCAAGTACAAGTAGATCAAGGACCTTCAGATAAAACTAGAATCTAATAGAAGAGAAAGTGAGAAATGGCCTCAAACACATTGGCACAGGGGAAAATTTCCTGAGCAGAATACCAATGGCTCAGTCTCAACAATTGACAAATGGGATCTCATGAAACTGAAAAGCTTCTATAAGGCAAAGGACACAATAGGACAAAATGGCAATCTATTGATTGGGAAACAATCTTTACTAACCCTACATCTAACCCTCTAGCTAATATCCAAAATATACAAAGAACTCAAGAAGTTAGACTCAGAAAACCAAATATCCCCATTTAAAAATGGGGTACAGAAATACACAGAGAATTCTCAACTGAGGAAACTCGAATGGCTAAGAAGCACCTAAAGAAATGTTCAACATTCTTAGTCATCAGGGAAATGAAAATCAGAATGACCCTGAGATACCACCTTACACCAATCAGAATGGATTAGATCAAAAATATATGAGATAGCAGATGCAGGCAAGGACTTAGAAAAGAACACTCCTCCACTGCTGGTGGGATTGCGAACTGGTACAACCTCTTTGGAAATCAATCTGGTGGTTCCTCAGAAAATTGGAAATGGTACTACCTGAAGACACAGCTATACTACTCCTGGGCATATATCCAAAAGGTACTCCCGCCATACCACAAGAACACATGTTCCACTCTGTTCATAGGAACCTTATTTATAATAGACAGAATCTGTAATCAACCCAGATGTCCCTCAACTGAAGAATGGATACAGAAAATGTGGTCCATTTACACAATAGAATACTACTCAACTATTAAATATGAGGGCATCACTAATTTTGCAGGAAAATGGATGGAACAAGAAAATATTATCCTGAGTGAAGTATCCCAGACCCAAAAGGACATGCATGGTTTGTACTCACTGATAAGTGGATATTAGCTAAAATGTTCAGAATATCCATGATACATTCATAGACCATGCAAAGCTTAACAAGAAGGAAGGTCCAAGTGTGGACCCCTGACAATTCAATCCAACTGACAATGTGGAACAAAATAATCACAGGAAGCAGAGAGAGGAAAGGACCTGTGTGGGAGCTGAAAAAGGGAGGGGCATGACCAGGTATGGTGAGGGGAGACAGGAGAGAAGTGCAGAGCACCAAGAGAATGAATAGAAATATGTAGCAGTGGGATGGGGAATTGGGGAAACCACTAGAAAGTCTCAGATACAGGGATGTGGGAAGCTTCCAGTACTCAATGGATATGACATTAGCTGAAATTCCCATTAGCAGGGAGATAGAATCTGAAGACATCACTCCCAGTAGATAGACACAGCCCACAGTTGAAGGATTGAGCCACCCACCCATCTCAAAATTTTTAACCCAGAATTGTTTATATCTAAAGGAAATAGAAGTCATCCTATAGTGTCATTATCTATCATATATATATATATACATATACACATTATCCTGTACTATCATTATATATCATATATATACATATATGCATGTATATGTACATTATTCTCTACTGTCATTATCTATCATATATATGTATACATATATACATGCATATATACATTATCCTATCCTCTACTGTCATTATCTATCATGTATGTGTATAGATAGATGGATAAATAGATAGATAGATAGATAGATGGATGGATGGATAGATAGATAGATAGATAGATAAATAGATAGATAGATAGATAGATAGATAGATAAATAGATAGATGATACGTACATGCATACATACATACATATATACATACTTTATTCTCTAATGTCAAACACTTCCCACATGGAGCTGTCTCCCAGGCCCCAGATAACATTATTTCACTTTTAGATTTAATATGGAGCAGCATATTTCTTCTTCTGAGTACAACACTAGCCGTAGATTTTAGATAGATTTTTATTTCCAAGATAAGGTGATGTCATTTTTCACATATTAGCAAGGCTTTTAGCTGTAATGCATGTTTAATTTTCCCCTCCTAGATGCTTAGTTCTCCTGTGTCTATTTAAGGGTAAGATGCTATGGGGAGGCTTCTGAATGTTGCACCCTTGGTGCTTGCCTGGATAATAATTTCTTTTTGCTCATGGTAAGTTATTCCTTTTTGAGTGGAATTAAATTAAGTTAGTTTTCAATTTATTTTGTATTTGCATGTTTTACTGAAAACTGATATTGATATTTTTCTGGCTATTTTCCCCTCTGCCTTTGTTGAATTTTGTTCCAAGTGTCACCCTGCCTTGACAGGAACAGTTAGGAAATTGTCTTCCTTTATCTGATGCCTTGGAGGGGAGTGTGGGAAGCCCGTCATTTCATCTACAGTCTCGTCTCCCTCACCTGTCCTCTGTACACTCCATTTTCTTCCATGGGCTCCCTCCTCACTAGCTCTCCCTAGCCTCCCTCCCTCTCTCCATTCTCTCTCTCTCTCTCTCTCTCTCTCTCTCTCTCTCTCTCTCTCTCTCTCTCTCTCTCTCTCTCTCTCTCTCTCTCTCTCTCCACCTCCCTTCTAGGCCCTCCATGCCAAGCTCAGCTCCACAGCAGCACAGGACACAGGAGAAGACATTTGCTGTATTTCTCTGAATTGTTCCTTCTCATCTGCACCATGGCAGCTTTGAATCTGTTCAGACATTCTCCTCTGTTCTCCTCTTTTCCATGTGAGTTTGGGGCAGTGCCTTAAGGTCTTTGTGTTTCTATATCATAATTTTCTAAATGTACACTGAAAAAAGAGATGCACAAACCAAGAAACGCATTTGACTGCAATCCTGTGAAATGATAGGGGGAACCCTGAGCCTGCCCAGGAAAATGGTATTGGAGAGGGAAGAGTAATACAGAAGCAGAAGAGCCTGACATCCGTTTCTTCTTTGGGGGACCCTTTAAGGAGCCTGAATGACTGACTGCTTCATCAGAATGTTTGTAGGGACTTAAGAGCAAGAGCTGGCTATCGAAAAGTTTTGGGAGTCAGAGTCTAGAAGTTGAACAATGTGTCTCAAGTAAAGAAAAGGCCTTCCTGGAAGATTTAAAATATTGTTCTCATATTTATTAGTTAAAAACAAAGCACCAATATGCCATATGAGAAACTGCTGGTGTGAAAAAAACACACACAATTTGTTAGTTATTCTTTGCCTCTTGTCCCATTATGAATGAGAAAATATAGATAAGACTGTATCTACTTTTATGCATGATAAATTATGGATTGGCTTGTCCATCTCATTCTGGTATACTCTTTGTTTTTTCCTTAAAGAAAAACTAACTGGTCGTAATGTATTCAATCCTTCCATTTCTTCCACTGCTAGGAAAAAAATATTTCCTGATTCTGTGATAGTTATGTGCATGTGTATATGTATGTATGTATATGTGTGTGCATGTATGTGTGTGAATTGGTATAATATGTATACATGTAGGTGTGTGTATGTGTGTATGTGTGTGTGTGTACCATTTGAATAAGGAGGCATAATTAATATACAGTAACCTAAATGCATACCTCTGTTCCTGTTTATATTCATAAGCACTCTCCCTTCAGTCATATCTTCAAGGCAGCTGGATCTCCAAGGGGGTCTATAGGAAAGAGTTCACCTGCAGATGAGGAAGCTTAAGTATGAGCCTTTCTGATGTTAAGGATTTGAAACAAAATTTGTCAAAATTCAAGAGAGTTGCCCATACCAGTGACCTTAGGCTTATGATTAAAAGATGATTGCCACTGCTAAAGATTCTTGGACTCCAAAGTTAAATGCATAGGAGTCTTAATTCTCCTCCAGGGGACTGTTTGCTGCCTCCAAGTACTTGGTGTGGGCAGTGAGCCACTCTCCTCTGCCATGGAGCCCCAGGTCTAGAGTGATATACAGGCTAGGATAGCGTAATTTTGGTTGGTCTGTGTAAGAATTGAAGATGATTGAGGCAGGTGACTTCTTCAAAACCATCAAGCTGATATGAAACAGGACCAAAATTACTGCTCTATAGACAGATGTGCACTGTCCTTTCTATGACACCATGCTTACGAAACTATTTGAAGGATTTGGAGCACTGAATTGTTTTATGAATTTCTCAGAGGCTGTTTCCACTTCTGACCCAGATCCAGAAGTCAGCCCTGAAGTGATTCACACCACACCAGATGAACTGTATGCCCCTCAGACTCTTTGAGGAATTACAGAAGGAAAATCTGATACAGATACCACATGTGAGGAAAATTAGATGCCACTATTCTATTCTATGGGCAGCTTGCTCTCTGACCCCAGTTTGTGCTTGCTGGCACTCTGACACCAGTAGGGAACTAATTGGCCATGTAATTATGATCCCTACTGTGACCTGCACAAGCTGTTCTTATTCATATAAGCCCCTAATCCTTTCCCAAATGGTCACTTCAATTTGCCTCAATAATACCCTACAGTAGCAGGGTACATGGTACGGTAAAGGAATTATTTTGATCTTTTCTAAATTTAGACTCTGCAAATTTCACTCATCATCTCCCTTCAGAATAGGTGATGAAGCCAGATGCAGCAACACCCAAGCATCTCATTCAGATTCTTTTCTGGGATCATAGGACACGGCTCTCTTCCTTTGCTGAAGAGTTGGTCTTTTTTGTCCTTGCCTGGACACCAGGCTGTAACATTCCTTAGACATTCTTGTTATTTCTACTACAATCTGACAGATTTGGCAGCATTGTTATTTTTCCTTTGGAAGAAGAAATGAAGATAAGATCCTTGTCTGCAAGTGTCTGGAGAGATGTGGGGATGACAGAAAAGATTTACCTTGAATAGTTCAGAGATTTACACCACCAACCTCATGTTTAAAAGCTGAAGATGAACTCAATAGAAGGTGAAGGCTTCTACTGGTAAATACAGTCATCTGTCTAGGAAGTCATCACATCAGAATGGAACAAATTCCACCTTAGGGCCCAAGTGCTGTGAAGTCCTGATTGAGGATCTTTCTACTCTAAACTCCCATCTGGGTGACTGCATTTTGTTTTTGTTCCTCTAATATCTTTGACATAAATAAAAAATCAACTTTTTGAGAATCCTTGTGGGTCCAGGAGGCTGAACTCAGGTCTTTAGGCTTGATAGCATCTACTTTTACCCACTGATCCATCTTGCTGGCCCAAGTTTTCCTTTAAATTGATACAAGATATTTGAACACAACTATAAAGTACAATATGTGTTCCCAGTCAGGCATATACTGTATAATGATCCAATCATGATATTCATTTTCATAAACATTAGTTATTTCTTCGAGGTAAGATTACTCAAGATTTCTCTTCCATCTATGTTAAAATACAAAATATACATAATTAGCTGTGATTGTCCTCTTATGTGGTAGTACATTGGAGCTCATAATTACTTTGGAATGGTAAATGTATACCTATTGACCAACCTCTCTCTATCTACCTCCTCATTCTTTTCCCTCCTTAGCTCATGGTAACCTTTGTCAAATAAGTTAAACCTGTTCTATGAGATAAACCTTTTTAGGTTGTACTGATGAAGGATAGTATAAGGTACTTGGTGTCTGACCCTTTACTGAGCATTTACTATCATTACTGAGCCCTCCAGGTTCAGTGAAGTTGCTAGAAATGAAGGATTTATGGAAGAATAATATTCCATTGTGTGTTTGAACTGCACATTTCTTCGATATTTATGCATTAATGAATTAGTTTCTTCTATGTATTGGCTATCATAAAAATGCTGTAGTGAACTGGGAGCAGAGGAGAAAGATGATGCTCTAGCACTCTGATTTTACTTTGGAGCATGTAATTGCAAGAATACCTCAATATACTTTAAATATTTATTTCATAGTGGGATTTAAAGACACAGGATAATCTACTTCTAGGTATATGCTCTAAGGCAACTCCATTTTTTATAGTACTTATATAAATTTATATGCCTATGCCTATCAACAGTGTGCACAGAACCCCTCTCTTCATATGATTAGGCCAGGAAGAGGATTATAGGGTCTGATATGTATGTAAAAGAAATGATGCTGTGATAGATTGGTGATGTCGGCATCCCATGTGGGGGAGGTGAGCCCCCAGCAGGTAGATGAAATGGTGCTAAGATAGATTGGTGATGTTTGCATCCCATGTGAGAAAAGGCCATCTGTGGCCTTTCTCTCCCAGCCTTGCTGTTGGTTACTCACATAAATGACTTCTCATGTGAATGACCATTGCCTTTCTTCCTTTGTCTTATAGTCTCATGCATAATTTTATCCTCTCAGGATGACAGAAAATTAAACAGATTTAAATTCTTCATAATAAGTTGAGTATGTGGAAGTCTGGATCCTTATTAGGGAGAATTCTGGGGAATGTGGTGTGAGAGTTATTGATTCAGATATAGAACCTAGGATCAATAACTAGTTAGGTTATTAAAAATAATTCACCCAATAGTTATTATCCCAGACATACAAAACCTGTATCTTATAGAGGAGCTTCTCTTGTAGAGAAAGACATTTACAGAATGCCAAGCTATATTCAAGACCATCTTCATTCTAATAAAGTAGTCTGGATGTAGAAACAGCAAATAATTTTGGCTTTCTGTTATAATCCTCATGTTTCTAGTATAGCTGCTATAGTGCTGTGCTGAGTAAGAGTCTGAGGATTTTCCTACTGTTAAGTGAAGAAAACACAATCTAGAACTTGTGTCTGACATAGCTATGGCCAGTCAGTTTAACAACTGATGGTCCTAAATAACATTTTTGTGCAAGTTTATTCCTCATCGTTTTGGTTAGAATGTACCTCTGCCATATCCAGAGGGGTTTACAAAATAACTACCACCTTATTAGGGCCCTTTCAAGATCTTTATCTTTCTCTAGTATGCCATCTAATCAGACAACCCTAAATATCTGTCCTTTGTGAATAATATCATAAAATATTCTGAGCATGGCAAGAACCATCACTCATTTTCTTCATCTTTGGAACCTAATGCTATTCTGGGTGGTATATAAGGGATGGTCTTGGGATGGCAATAGCCTCTAGGTAACAAACCAGCAGGCCTGTGTTCATGAATCCACTCTACCTATTGTTCTGAAATGTGTTCATATTTCCTAATGGAGAAGACAGGAAAATGGTGGCTCTTACAAATTTTTAGGATGGGAAGTCAGAGTGATGCCTTTTATGGGTAATCTAGCCATCAGATTGAATGATAGATCTATCTCCCAATCTCATTTCTGTTATAACTGTAGGCCTATCCTATATATTTTGAAGTTGATTCTGTAGAAATCATTTCAGTATCTCAGTGGATAAAACACAAGATGAAAACAGTTCCACTGTGAAGTTCTTCCTTTGTTGGTTGTCCTCCTGGCCCTCCAACAGGTCTTTTAATCTGATAAATCTGTGGGTCCAAAGACAGATTATTTCCTATGAATTTAAGAGCAAGGAGCCTAGCATCTTAAGCAATTTCCTGAATTTCACATTTCCAAAGACCTGCAGATCAAATGTAGATCATATGCTTTACTATGCATTCAATGTAAAATGCCCCCATAGATTCTTGGGCTTAGGCACTTGGTTCTCAGATGGAAGCACCATTTAAAATGGTTGAACCTTTAGGAAGTGGAGCCTCACAGGAAGAAAAAAGTCATAGAAATGGGGAGATGCATTGAGACTTATAGTCCAGCCCCACTTCCTGATCAATCACTTACTGCTTTCTGACTATAGATGCACTATGACCTGCTGGCCTCCTGTTCCCTGATGCCATGCCTTCCCTGCTGTGATGGAGGCCAAATGAGTCTTCCTCCTTGAGATTGTGAATTATCTGACATTTGGTAATACCTATAAAACAAGTAACTATACAGGAAGAGCCTCTTCTGGCTAACCTTCATGTGGCTGCTGGGACTCTTGTACTTTCCTATAAAGTCTGGTACACAGAAGGAAGTGGAAACTCAGTGAGTAAGGTTTTCTTCCAGTCAAGTGGTTCATTAGGGCTGTGCTGGGACCAGAACCCAGGTCCTTAGATACATTTTCCCATGGTAGGTAGTGAGTCGCTTTCAGCAAATTCTCTTAATTATTTAATTGAAACATATGTCCTAAAAAATCATTATTTTATGACAGGGCATTGTTCATTGTACCTGCACAGTCAATTTGGAGGACTTAGAAACTCAGGTGAAAGCATGAAGTCCTCTTCTTTCTACTGTATGGGTCTTATTTCCAGCATTTCCCCAGGACTGAGCTATGGGATCCCATTGAGGGATAGATTCTAAGTTCATGCATCTAGATGCTGGGCTGGGATGGGTGAAGTGAGATCAGCATGAGATATTAACCAAAGCACCTCTGGGTTGGCTCTCCCTCTTAACAGGTATAAAGAAGTGTGATTTCTTCTGATTTATCTCAGGGCTCCATGAGTAAGTACCCCTATTAGCATCCAGAAACAGTGTAGCTGCATGAGACTTTCTCTTATAGAGTTAGAACGCAACATTTCTGCTGCTTTTGATATTTGTCAAATTTCACTAGATTCAAGATCTGAAAATGAGATTCCACCACACACTTCAGGGAACTTTTAGCTGGGTTTTAAACTTGTCTTGGCAAGTCATCACCTAGTCAGCATAGTGGGTTGATAAAATTGTGAACATATTTTTTTTTCTTTCTGCTGAGGTATGCTCCAGGAAACACCTCTAAACAAACAAAAGTAAACAGCAAAATACAGTTAGAATTTGCTGACATGGTAAATAGATAGGATGCCATGGGTGATGCTCAATAGACAAGAGGAGACTGCCAGGATGAAAGAGGATGCTGTGGGTTGCTCTTCCTCCATACAGGGGGATGGTAACAGCTCAAAATAACTATAGCGCCAAAGCCCAGCTTGTTGAAGCAATTAGTTTATTGGGGTTACTTACAGGAGGATTGGGGATAGGTTCCTTACTAGAAAATAGGTGACTCAGAGGCATTTGTATCATTAGAGGCCCACACCATCATAGGTGATAACTCACAAATGCTGTAACCCTGGAGATCTCTGCATCACTTTGAGATAGCTTGACAGGTATAAGGGTCTCCTTTACACCAATTGGTTAGTCAAGTCTCCTTCCCAGCAGTTGTTACTACTTTTGTAACATAGGATACTGTGGAAGAATAGCTTGTGCATCTCATCAGTTTTAGGGGCTTCCTTAGACTTTTGAGTTGTTTACTTCCTGAGTCTCAGCAAGTTTTCCTGTAGAATACTCTGTGTCTTAAGGAGATTCCCTCCAAAACATGGTTTCCAACTTGGGGGAAATTGATAAACATACTGTGTAGTCAAGAAAGTCTCCCATGCAGAGGTGATATTTATACTCAGAGTTCAAAGTTAAGAAACAGTTAGCATGGAAAGTGCATGACAAAGCACTATAGGTAGAGAAAATACAGACTCTAGGTTGGATACAAACAAACAAAAGATAAAGAAGCCAGTTTGACTGGAAGGGAGTAATGCTGAGGAAGCAAAACATGAATGATTTGGCAAAAGCAAGGGGTGGGCCCTGTTCTTTCCACCTAACTCAAGAGTGATGAGACATTGTGAGATTTTCATAATGCCCCTGGGTCCAGGACGTGCACAATGGAGGCAGTAATGGTTCAGGCAGGAAACTTGAGTGGAGGTGATGCATAAGAGAATAAGGTATGATATATATATACATATATATATATATATTATCTCAAAAGAATAGAAAATCTAATAGCTTTTGAGATAATAGATAATGAAAAGGAACTGAAGACAATTTCAAAATTTTAGCATAACTGTGCAGATTGGTGCAGGTTGGGCTGGGCTGGGCTCCATTTCTTGTTAATATAAATAAAGTTCTGAAATTATATGTGTGCTATATGATTTCTCCCTGGGAGTTATGAGCAAATATCTGCTCAGAAGGTGCTTATGTAGACCCAACATGCAGGTAGCTTCATTGGACACTAAGTTTGAAGAGGGGCTTGGGAATCTTTGTAACTTCCTTAGCTTAACTTCCTTAGTTTCAAAGAGCCCTACAAGTTCCATTATCTCCCTCAGTCTTAAGAGTCACCCCTCCACACACACACTTCAGGAGTGAATTATTTCAGTTTGTAGGAAGGTACTACATAAGAATGCCTACAGAATCCTGGACTCAAATATATGCAAACAGTTTGATATCAATTATGTCTGTAACTGTTCAAAAATGGGTTAGGGCCCATGTTTTTATTATAGACCCACATTTTCAAGTCTCCATTCTCCCTTCCTCTGTATTCATCACAGTGACACTTCCTTTTGGGTGCCATTCTGCTACTCATAACTGTGGCTGTGTCCTTTATTGTCAAATTTCTACAAAAAGAGATGAGGAAGAAAGATACACAGACTGAAACAGAAGATACTTAAGCACACTGAGGTCTTCTGCTTAGGACAAATGAAGTCATGTTTGATGTAATACTGGATATCCAGGAATGACCATGCTGGATTTTGCTAGGTGGAATCTGTGTGTGGAGCAAATGAATATTAGAGGCACCTTACTTTAAGTTAAAAGAGAAGTGTGACCACCCAAAACAACTGGACTTCTCTATAGAATTGATAATGGAATTGTGAATGGTGATTGTTTAACAAATGCTGTTGAACTGGGAGGTGACTCTGCTTGGGAAGGGTCTCTGCAAAAGCAGAAGAACCTGAGTTTGGTTTTCCATGTCCCACATGAAAAAGGATGGGCTACAGTGTGCATTTGTCATCCCAGAATGAGGGAGAGGAAGGCTCTCTGTCTAGCTAGCCCAGCCAATCACTGAAATCAGTGAGAGAGACCTTATCTCAAATGTATACCTGGATTGATAAGTATTGCCTGTCAACTTGGTAGCATCCAAACTCACCTAGAAGGCAAACCCCTGAGCAAGTTTATGAAGGAGTTTCTATATTGTGTTAACCACGGTTGAAAGACCCACCCTGCATGGAGGTGATGTCATTGCCTTACAGCAGTCCAAGACTAAGTAGAAAAAGATGCATGCTGACCTCCAGCTTTCAAGTGAGTCTGTTTCCTGACTGCAGACATTCTGTGACACTCCATCTCCTCAGCATATGAACCAACATATATACTCAATTCATTATGTTGCTTTGCTTGATATCTTGTAACATAAATAAGAAAGGTATGTCATACAGTATATAAAAAAGTGTAATTTTTCAAAGTTAATAGGGAAAATATTTAAAAATTTAAAGAATGGGCCAGCAAGATGGCTTAGTAGGTAAAGGTGTTTGCCACCTAACCTTATGACTTGAGATCAATCCTTGGGTCCAACATGATAGAAGAGAACTGACTCCTGCAAGTTGTCCTCTGACTTTCACATGTACAACATGTCATGTTCATGGTACCTACACACTGTACACATAAAACCAAAACTAAAAATTGCAACTTAAAAATTAAAACATGGAAATTTCGTAGGAACTAAAGTTCCTAGGAACTAAAGTCATGTCACGTCACCATCTGTTATCTCCATTCCTCATTAGCTGTTTGATCTTCCTACTTCTCATTTCTTTTACATCCAGGATTACGGAGACTCAAACAGAACTGCACCCATCAAATGCTAGGCAAAGGTCATGGGAACAAAACAAAGGTATGAGTGTCAAAATGAGGGTAGCAGATAAAGGTCACAGTGAGAAACTCCAGGTATAGTTCAAAGACAAACAATGGTCATGATTTGGACAGGTGATTGAGCCTTCAGACTTCTGCCAGACTGGCTCTACTCACTGATTAACAGATAGGAAATGTTTTGTTGTCCATTTGTTTGTTTATTTGTGAGATGAGATTTCCTTATATAGCCTGAGCTAGACTCGACTTCAAGATCCTCCTACCTAGACCTCCCAAGTGTTAAAGGATTTCTCTTCTTCTGCCATATAGATCCTGTAGATCAAACCCAGGCTATCAGATGTAACAGCAAGCGCCTTTCCAAGCTGATCCATCTTGCTAGCATGGTGCATTTTTAATACTATTATTTCACTTTTTTATTGGTTATAAAATGTATAGCCCATAGACCTTAAAAAGTTTCACAATAAGGAAGGACTAAGTGAGGATGCTTCAATCCCACTTAGAAGGAGGAACAAAATAATCATGGAAAGCAAAGAGAAGAAGAGACATGAGTGAGAAAGGGGAGGGGAAGGGTTTCAAAGGGGGATCAGGTATGGGGGTCCAGGAGAGAAGCCTAGAGGACAAGGAGAATGAATGGAAATATGCAGCTTCTGGGGATAGGGATAGAGAGACCATCTAGAAAGTCCCACAGACTTATGATGTGAGAGACTCCCAGGACTCAATGGGGGTGATCTTAGCCAAAATGCCCAAGAGTGGGGAGAGAGAACTCAAAGAATCCACCTCCAGACAGGGCCCCAAGTGGAGGAACAGAGTTACCAACCCACAGTCAAAATTTCAGACCCAGAATTCTTTCTGTCTAAAAGGCTGTCCAGTAACTGGTCCAACTTGGGATGCATTTCATGGGGGGTAAGGGGTAGGCATTAAGGCCTGACACTATTACTGATGTTGTGATATGCTTACAAACAGTGGCCTAACATGGTTGTCCTCTGGTAGGTTTTCTACCCTACCAGCAGCTGACTGAGACAGATACAGATTTATACCCAACCATTGGACTGAAGTTGGGGACTACTATGGAGAAATTAGGGGAAGAGTTGAAGGAGCTAAAGAGGAGGGCGGCCCCCTAGGAAGACCAGTAATGTCAACTAGTATGAACCCACTGGGAGCTCCTAGAGACTGAGCTACCAACCAGGAAGCATATAAGAGCTTGCCTGAGGCCCCCAGCACATATATAGCAGAGGACTACCTGGTCTGGCCTCAGTGGAGAAAATGTACCTAATCCAGGAGAGACATGAGGCCCTAGGGAAGGAGGAAGCCTTGGGGTGAGGGAACACCCTCTAGGGGACAGGAGGGAGGAGCAAGGGGATGAGGAACTGTGGAAAGGGGGACCAGGAGGGATGGCAATAGATGGAATATAAATAAATAAAATAATTAATAAAAAAACAAAAAATAAATAAAAAATAAAGGTGATAATGCAGAAAAAATGTTGGATGGATTTCAACACAATTTTTCTAAATAAACACTGCAGTATCTACCTGGATGCACACTTAAGAACACTCAATAGCTTCTGACATAATAAAACTAATAACTGAGATTTGAAAATTGTGATTGTGGCTTCATAGAATGAGTTGGGTAGTATTTCTTGAGTTTCTATTTAGTGGAAATGTTTGAAGAGTATTGGTATTAACTCTTCTTTGAAGATCTGATAGAATTCCCCACTAAATCCATCTGGTCCTGGGCTTTTTTGGGGGGGGGGGATGGGAGACTATTAATGACTGCTTCTATTTCCTCAGGACTTATGGGACTATTTAGATGGTTTATCTGATCCTGTTTTAATGTTGGGACCTGGTATATATCTAGAAAGTTGTCCATTTCATCCAGGTTTTCAAACTTTGTTAAGTATAAACTCTTGTAGTAGGATCTGATGATTTTTTTGAATTTCCAGCTTCTGTTGTTATGTCTCCCTTTTCATTTCTGATTTTATTAATTTGGATACTGTCTCTGTGCCATTTGGTTAGTCTGGCTAAGGGTTTATCTATCTTGTTGACTTTTTTCAAGGAACCAGCTCCTTGTTTTGTTGATTCTTAGTGTATAGCAAAAGAAGCATGCCATGGTTGTCTCAGGAGGAGCCCTACCAGAGCCTTACAAATACAGAGGCAGATGCTAGCAACCAACTATTGGACTGGGTGTGGGACTCCCCCAATGGAGGAGGTGGAGAGTGATCCAGAGGAGATGAAGGGGTTTACAGCCCCATGGGAAGAACAATGATTTTGGCCACCCAGACGCCCCAAGCCTCTCAGGGACTGAACCATCAACCAAGAGGTGCACATGGTTCCAGCCAAAAATGTGGCAGAGGAAGGCCTTGTTGGGCATCAGTGGGAGGAGTAGTCCTTGGTCAGGTAAAGGCTCAATAGAGGCCCCAACAAAGGGAAACCAAGTGGGGGAAGTGGGAGTGTGTCAGGTGGAGGAGCATATATGTGGAGGCAGGGGGTGGAAGGAGGGGTTAGGGTTCTTTGGAGAGGGGGGAAATTGGGAAAGGTTTTACCATTGGCAATGTAAATGAAGACGATATTCAATTAAAAAAAAAAAAAGAAAGAAAATCGTGATTGACCCCAAGCTATGTCCTTAGTATATTGATTTACTTCCTCTCAATTAAATACTAGGGAATCATTGTGATTTCCCTGGTGTTTATAGGGATTGCCCTTTTATCCATGTTTTTATCAGTTACTACTCTGCTGCTTTGATAAATGTACTATGACTGAAAGAGACTAGGAAAGAAGGGATTAATTTGGGCTTGCAGCTTCAGATGTAGAGAGTTCATTGCAGTGGAGAGGGCAGGCAGCATGAGTGTGAGGCCAGCTTAGCAGTTAGGAGGCTGGCTGATCACATATTTTTTTAATTTTTTTTATTCGATATAATTTATTTACATTTCAAATGATTTCCCCTTTTCTAGCCCCCCACTCCCCGAAAGTCCCGTAAGCCCCCTTCTCTTCCCCTGTCCTCCCACCCACCCCTTCCCACTTCCCCGTTCTGGGTTTGCCAAATACTGTTTCACTGAGTCTTTCCAGAACCAGGGGCCACTCCTCCTTTCTTCTTGTACCTCATTTGATGTGTGGATTATGTTTTGGGTATTCCAGTTTTCTAGGTTAATAACCACTTATTAGTGAGTGCATACCATGATTCACCTTTTGAGTCTGGGTTACCTCACTTAGTATGATGTTCTCTAGCTCCATCCATTTGCCTAAGAATTTCATGAATTCATTGTTTCTAATGGCTGAATAGTACTCCATTGTGTAGATATACCACATTTTTTGCATCCACTCTTCTGTTGAGGGATACCTGGGTTCTTTCCAGCACCTGGCAATTGTAAATAGGACTGCTATGAACATAGTAGAGCATAGTAGAGTATCCTTATTACATGATGGGGAATCCTCTGGGTATATGCCCAGGAGTGGTATAGCAGGATCTTCTGGAAGTGAGGTGCCCAGTTTTCAGAGGAACTGCCAGACTGATTTCCAGAGTGGTTGTACCAATTTGCAACCCCACCAGCAGTGGAGGAGTGTTCCTCTTTCTCCACACCCTCTCCAACACCTGCTGTCTCCTGAATTTTTAATCTTAGCCATTCTGACTGGTGTAAGATGAAATCTCAGGGTTGTTTTGATTTGCATTTCCCTAATGACTAATGAAGTTGAGCATTTTTTAAGATGCTTCTCCACCCTCTGAAGTTCTTCAGGTGAGAATTCTTTGTTTAACTCTGTACCCCATTTTTTAATATGGTTGTTTGGTTTTCTGGAGTCTAACTTCTTGAGTTCTTTATATATATTCGATATTAGCCCCCTATCTGATGTAGGATTGGTGAAGATCTTTTCCCAATTTGTTGGTTGCCGATTTGTCCTCTTGGTGGTGTCCTTTGCCTTACAGAAACTTTGTAATTTTATGAGGTCCCAATTCTTGCCAACGGAATCCAAGAACACATCAAAACGATCATCCACCATGATCAAGTAGGCTTTATCCCGGGAATGCAGGGTTGGTTCAATATACGGAAATCCATCAATGCAATCCACTACATAAACAAACTCAAAGAAAAAACCACATGGTCATTTCATTGGATGCTGAAAAAGCATTTGACAAAATCCAGCATCCTTTCATGCTTAAAGTCTTGGAGAGAACAGGAATTCAAGGCCCATACCTAAACATAGTAAAAGCAATATACAGCAAACCGGTAGCCAGCATCAAACTAAATGGAGAGAAACTTGAAGCAATCCCACTGAAATTAGGGACCAGACAAGGCTGCCCCCTTTCTCCTTATCTTTTCAATATTGTACTTGAGGTACTAGCTCGGGCAATTCGACAACATAAGGAGGTCAAAGGGATACAAATTGGAAAGGAAGAAGTCAAACTATCATTATTTGCAGACGACATGATAGTCTACCTAAGTGACCCAAAAAACTCCACTAGAGAGCTCCTACAGCTGATAAACAACTTCAGCAAAGTGGCAGGTTATAAAATCAACTCAAGCAAATCAGTGGCCTTCCTATACTCAAAGGATAAGCAGGCTGAGAAAGAAATTAGGGAAATGACCCCCTTCACAATAGCCACAAACAGTATAAGGTATCTTGGGGTGACTTTTACCAAACATGTGAAAGATCTCTATGATAAGAACTTCAAGACTCTGAAGAAGGAAATGGAAGAAGACCTCAAAAAATGGGAAAACCTCCCATGCTCATGGATCGGTAGAATCAATATAGTTAAAATGGCCATTTTGCCAAAAGCAATATACAGATTCAATGCAATACCCATCAAAATCCCAACTCAATTCTTCACAGAGTTAGAAAGAGCAATTATCAAATTCATCTGGAACAACAAAAAACCCAGGATAGCTAAAACTATTCTCAGCAACAAAAGAAAATCTGGGGGAATCAGTATCCCTGACCTCAAGCAATACTACAGAGCAATAGTGTTAAAAACTGCATGGTATTGGTACAGTGACAGGCAGGAGGATCAATGGAACAGGATTGAAGATCCAGAAATGAACCCACACACCTATGGCCACTTGATCCTCGACAAAGAGACTGAAAACATCCAATGGAAAAAAGATAGCCTTTTCAACAAATGGTGCTGGTTCAACTGGAGGTCAGCATGCAGAAGAATGCGAATTGATCCATCCTTGTCTCCTTGTACTAAGCTCAAATCCAAATGGATCAAGGACCTCCACATAAAGCCAGGCACTCTGAAGCTAATAGAAAAGAAACTGGGGAAGACCCTGGAGGACATCGGTACAGGGAGAAAGTTTCTGAACAGAACACCAATAGCGTATGCTCTAAGGGCTGATCACATTTTATCCACACACAGGAAGCAAAGAGAAGGCACAGGAAGTGGAGTCAAGCTGTAAATATTCAAAGCCTGCCCCCGGAGACTTGCTTCCTCCAGCAAGGCTCCACTTCCTAAAGGTTCCATGATTTCTCAGACAAAGTCACCAGGTCAGGACCAAGCATTTACACATGGGCCTGTGATGGGCATTCTCATTCAAATAGCACTGGTTAACAAGAAAATCTCCCTTCTCTATATTTACAGTTCTAAACAGATGGTACCTGGTGACAGTTTACTGCTTTAGGTTCATCCCTTTTTTGAGAATCCTACATTCATTATTATTTCAATTAAGCACCTGTAATAAGAGGAATAATTACCAACACCACTGTGTAGAACTTGGATTAGCCAATGTCTCTGGGCTTCTGGGCACCTGATATGTACCGCTAATACTTTTGCCAGACTGCCTTTCTACTTGCTTTCCCTTACCTTGGAGTCAATCAAATTCTTTTCAGCATGAGGCTTGGAAAGAATCCATGGTGCTCAATCAAGCCCATCTTGCCATCCCAGGGCTCAGCACACCAAGTATCTTTACCAGTGGTTTCTGACAGCAGTAATTAACATCCTCGCTGGGGCAGAGTTGGGAGAGGGCAGGGTATAACAACTGGAGCCATGAGTGTGCTGCTGGCTTCCTCTGGATAAAGTAATTGCCACATTTAAGCTTGCAGGAGGAGGACATCCCTGGGGAAATGGGAATTAGTGGGAGAGGGTGTTAGGAGGGAGGGTGAAGGAAAGGAAGGGTTTAATTACAGTGTATGCTGCTTGCTAGTAGTTAGGAGCTGGGACAATACACTAATTTCTCCTTGTTCTAACTATGTTTATCAGAGAATTCTAACCATTTCTAGATGTAATAATGACTAAGAGAGGACTGGGAGAAGCAAGGACATCCAGGGGAGGAATTGAATATCTAGTTTTTGATAAAAGTCAATCTTTTAAAAAAATATTTGGTTAAAGATGTTATTTATTTTTAGTTTATATATATGAGTATTTTGCTTCCATATATGTCTATGCACCATATGTGTAAAGTTCGCATAGAGTCTAAAAGAGAGTACCATATCACCTGGAACTCTAGCTGTGGATAGTTGAGAGCCATCATGTGTGTGCAGGGAATTAAACCCAGTCCTCCACAGGAATTGTTGGCTGATGAGTCAACTCTCTATTACCCAATGTCAGACTTATAGTTTTAAATGAAGAATGGCCTTGGATTCTGAATATTAGATACTTGGACACAAGAATATGATGTCTGCTATGAGCAGGAGATGGGAGAGTGGATTGTACCAGTGTCTATTATTTACTAGAATGGGCCTTTATATAATTACCAGTGCCATTTAAAACCAAAAAGAGTCTAACATTGATAATATAACCAAATTTGTTTATGAATTTCAGCTGGGGAGATGGCTCTGTAGGAAAAACTTGCACTGCACAAGCATAAGAACCTGAGTTTGTATCTCTACACATCAAGCCAGGGATAAAATGACAAATATCTATGACCTAAGACTTATAGGGAGACTGGAAATAGTCCAGTCTCAGAAGTTCATTGGCCATCCACCCTAACACTAACATAAGCTTTAGGTTTGATGAAAAAAACAGTTTCAAAAAGTAAAGGTAGACAGAAAGTGAGAAAGTCACCTCATGTTGACCTCTGGCCTCACATGTACACATAGTCCCTATGTACCCACTTACTTACATCCATCTATACATACATACATGTACATATACACATAGACAGTGAAAGATACACACATATTCAGAAAGGGGGTAGGAGGGAGGGAGAGGGAGAGGGAGACACAGACACAGAGAATCTAAACTGTGGAAATCTCTAGAGAAACATGACATATAAGGGGGAGTAGAAAGAATAATTGTGAACACAGCAAAAGCCAGCCAATGGCCTCAATCTCTTAGGAGAGGATCAATATCTCCAAATTACTTGAGATTGGATAAACAGGTTTTGAAGGTTTCCTCTTGGTTGTAATTTTATGTCTCTAAAGATACAGAGACTGCCTGTGGCAAGCTAGATTTCCTGAAGTATTCGAGGCACTCAGCCAGCTTTGGGTACATGATGGCAATTTGCAGAATGCTCTAATTAAATTAATAGTTGATGAATATATTAGATATGTTAATTAGATTCTGCTTGCATGAAATTCTAGCTGTTAATTGGTTAGAACTTTGGAAGAGAGCAATCAAGATTTTTAATTCTATCAGAGGCAAACAAGTAAATATGAGTTCTGAATGGAGGGGAGGAAATATAGATAACAGTCTAAATTATTACCTAAAATATCCCTGCAGGGATTTATAAAATAAAATCTTTTCTTTCCCTTCTTTTTCATTTTCTAAAATTTAAACATAATTTCATGATTTATCCTCTTCACTCTAACCCATCTCCTGTTCTCCCATTTGTTCTTTCTGAAATACATAACTTTTCTTCTTCTTCTTCTTCTTCTTATTATTATTATTATTATTATATAAATGCAATGTGCTGAGTCCACTTAAGCATTTCTTATATGATTTCAGAGCTGACTACTTAGTACTGAAAAGGCAATTAGGTGCTAATCCCTGAGGAAGACTAATTGCCCCACACACACTCAGAAGTCCTTAATTATCTGTAGTTTTGGCAGATGTATCTCAGAGTTTCTTATTCCTAATAAATTAATTATTAGGCCTCAGCACATTGTATTTCAGTATTTTCTGTAGAGTAATCTAATGTTCCATATTCCAGGCTCTTGGAGGGCAGGACACCAATGCCTATCTCAGCCTAGTTCCTACTGAAAATGTTTTGAGATATCATGATCAAAGTTTCCCTATAAGACACAGCCTCACCGCATGTTTATAGAATCTTTCTGTCCCCTTTTCTGTGGTGTTCCCTGGGCTTCATGTATAGAAGTTATGTTATAGATGCCTACACTCGGGCTAGGATACCTCACAATCAGTTGCTTTCTGTATGTTAACCAGTTGTGGTTTTCTGTAATGTTTTCTACCTGCTCAAAAAAAAAAAAAATTAAAGGTGTTTCTTAATAAAGGATGAGAGCTCCACTTATCTGTGGGAATAGGGACAAATATGTATAATTCAGTTGGGGATTACACTGGTTTAGTAAGGCAGCTGGAGTAAATTTTCCTCTACACTCCGTGACCTCACTATGTCTGGCACTTGGCTGGATATCCAGTGCCAGACATCATTTTCCTCCTGTTGGGCAGACCTTAAGTCCAACTAGCTAACTGCTAGATACCACCAAGATATAAATGCCAGTATTGCATGTTCACAGTTGGTTGAAGAAGTTCATAGATATCGCAGCAGAACAGGGCTACTGGTTGCTTCCCTCTGTTGGCAGCTTGCACAGCACCTTCTGATACTATGGAAGCTAACTTTCAGAGACAAGGCTCTCAAGTCAGATCCAGCTCAGCTCCTTGGAGTCAGCTTTTGACCTCTGGAAAGCCACAAAGGTCAACAGTGATAGCATATATTGTCTTGGGAATCTTTTGGATACCCTTAAGTAAAATTCAAAGGCGGCTTCCCATACTCGGCACTGGGAGTTTTGTTAGGTAGTCTATAGTTCTTAGGGGAAACACTGCTAGTCCAAGTAGGATAATTTGATTTAGATCTATACATGTAGACTTATCTAAAATTATACACATATTTTTACATAAATAAAAATAGTATGATTCCTTATGGAATTTTCAAAAATCAAAATTTATTTTTCCTTTCTCCCTCTTCCTGTATTTGCCTCATCTCCTTGCCCTCAAATAAAGCCTGCCTCTGTCCCTCCCCTAAGCAGAAGATGATTTCTTCCCCTTTAAGGCTTTTTCCAGAATATGTGACAATTCTGACCTTGTCTAGGACCTTCCTTGTATACAACAATATGCTCAGCTATGTCTTAAGTTCACATATTTAGATAGTATCTGGGTGCATACCATTCCCTAGTAATTCCAACTTCCAAATCAGTGCACAGAGAGAAAGCTCTTACCCTCCAAAATGCATCTCAGATTTGGTTTTGGTTGATTTCTGAATCTAATATTGGGGTAATTTAGGGTTCAGAGTATTATTCTAAATCATGGTATTTCATTATTTTCTGTGCCTTAAGATTGTAAGCCTAAGAATCTTGGAGAGAAGAACCCCAATGGACAACACATCAAATCTCCTTAGTCGACATGTCGCTGACATATGTATATAATAGCCAAAACAGCTGTCTATAAAGTGTGTGTGTGTGTGCACATGCACACACAAACACACACATACACACACACACAAAAGCATATAGTATGACCCAGTCCAATACCCCTTATTGTAATACTTCATTTAATAAAACAGACTCATTTTTCCCAAACAGTTTTGGAAATTGATGTCTTTCCCAGATTGATTTGTGCAGATTTCTGATGGAATGATTTGATTACTTTAATCTTTTCTTGAGTATTCCATCATAGTATCGGGTATCTTCAAAACTATAGACACTTGGCATGTAGTTCTCATTCTGACCATTCAGACTGGATCCTGACCATTACAGAGGCAGGATCTAGGGCAAAAATGAGGAAGAGGCTTTAGTACTGAGTCCTGTTTGAATTCATTCATCATTAGTCTCCTGGACATTCACAGGAAGCTCAATGTCTTCTCACCAGTAGTTCCTTTGGTTCTCTCTGTCTCCAGGTCTTTCCCGCTCCCTCTCATCTTTTCTTGTAGATGGCCACCTGTTCCATGCTTCTTCCAGGAACCTCCTCTCTCACACACCCACACCTTGTATCCTCTCTTTCTTCTGCAAAGTAAATCACCCGTGACACAGTTCTGCAATTCATCATTTAAAGCACACTTTAAAAATGTGGGTATGTGCGTAAAGACAATTAATTCATGCTAACCCAGCAGAACTCCAGTCTTGTGTGGAGTTGCTTTCCTTAGATGTTAAAAAAGGAAAAGTAATTATTTGTCTGCCAGGAGGCAACAAATTTCAGAGTTCTGTTAACATCTATATAGGGCATGCATATAAAATATCTTTTTATGGTACACACTAAATAAAAAGTCACAGCAGTAATGTAATTGAGCTGCTGTCTTTTCCTCTACTAAGATGTATACAACATTTGGTGTTGATATTTTTCTTAATGAAGGACATCTATTCAAACATTTGTCATCAATTATATTGCATGCCTTTAATGTGCAAAGAATTACAGCCATGAAAAACACTAAGAAGCACTTGCTGTCCAGGGGGACCTGAGTTTTGGGAGAAAAATGTGTGCCACAGGCATGTATGAGTGCTCTCCAAGGAAGAGAAGTCAATCAGGATGGTTTCCCAAAGAAAAGGCTATTTTCAGAGTGAGTTTGCTAGCATGAAAAGAGATGGCCCCTGTGAATAAAGGGAACAAAGTTCCAGGATTACTGGACCCAATTACAATGGCCGGTACTTTCTTGCAGTCAAAACAGGCTATGTAGAAATAAGGACTCTGGCCATGAGCATTTTTATTTTCACCTCCCTAATTAACGAGTAATTTGTAGGGCAATATCCCGAAGCTATATCAATATCCAGTTCTCCTTGTAAAAGTTTCCTGACTCCTTCAGTTTAGCTATCATTGCTCATTTTTGTTATTTAAATTATTAGTGTAATACTTCTACAACATTCTAACCTTACTGTCACCCTCTTGTCAAGAAGGGCCTCACCTTCTGTATTTATTTATTGACTTATTCCTACATTTTTTGTCAGTATGTAATACCTATTTTGGGCATGGCTATAACGTATTACTATCATTATTTTGAGGCTTCTGGTAGGGGTCTTGCTGAATTGTCTCCAGTGGCTTTTTGACATACATTCCTGTCTTTTCCTACTTTCTTGTTCACTAGCATTAGCGCTAGCCCCATGCTCATTGCTTCTTTTCATGGCACCAGGCATGGACTGCAGTCTTTTACTGGGTAAGCTCCTTTGTCAACTAAGGTCCAGGTTATGGGACATCCTCAATGGTATGTAGCAATATGTTCAAGTACTTTTTTGAAAAAGGTGATGCTTGTTTCTAAATGATAATGGTCAGAGATAATACCACTCTGTAGCCTAAGGCAAATAAACTAGTGAAACAAAACTTGAACATAATAGCCAACATTCTAGACCAAATTTCTGTGGTTAAGACAAATAACAAACTGTGTTTTCTTGATGCATTCAGTGTCTAAGATTCAGACGATGAAGAGGTTTAAAATAGCATCTTGAGGCTAAAGGAATGGCTCAGCAGTTAAACACATACTGTTTTTGAAAAGGACCCTAGTTTGATTCCCAGTACCCACATCAGATGTCTCACATCCACCTGTAACTCCAGTTCCAGAGGATTCTATGCCCTCTTCTGGCCTCCAGAGGCACTGCCCTCACATGTACAAACCCACACATAAACACATATACACATCATTAAAAATAAAACATCAGCTGTGGTTTAAGTATGACCAGACTTTGGGTTCACAGGACTCTGCCATCTTGACCACCCTCATAGCATGACCTCTTGAATTTCAGGTTCATTCATAAAAGGGGGCAATTTCATTCATTCTGTTTAGTTCACAGATTCTCACAAGGATTAAAGTGAAAACTGAGAGAGGGATGCATTTTGCACATATGTTCTGAGTAACAAATACTTTTATATTACTGAATGGCTAGAATGAGAAGCCCTTCTAGCTTTTTATCACACACTTAATTTTGGTGCCACATCTATTCATTCTTTCAACAAACACTAATTAAGTACAGAACGAAAACAGGACTAAGACAAAACCGCATTCCAAAGTGTAAGTTTTGTATACTCTTATGACATCAGATAGACATAGTTCAATGGAAAGAGATGTAAATATATAACATGTTGAGAGAATATCCATGATGAGAGGATATTAAAAGGAACTATGCCAATTTCTCTCTGACCTCAAAGCTGAGGTAATCATGTAACCTGGTTTACTTGGTATTATACTCATTTGTACCATGAAAGATATCTTTCAATGAGATTTCTCTGGTATCTGTGTTGTTTGAAATTTTAGTAAACCTTTACAATGATAAACCATGTGTGTTCAATATGTGTCATACATGGAGTTGTAACATATTCAACAACCTGTACCTCCTGAGCCAAGACAATGAATTTATCCACTGAACATGACCTCTCTTCAACCCTGCCCTTGCTCACATATGAGTCTCTTCTCATCCTGTTCAGGAAGCCATTGGTTTGCTTTCTTTCATACAATATTTGTTTGATTTTTCAATTATAAAGTATATACTCTTTGGGGAAGGCATTTCTGGATTCTTTTATTTGGCATAATTTTTTGAAAATCATCCATGTTGTTAAAAATACAAAAAAAAATATTTACAGGGTCTTTTGAGATGACTCAGCAGTTAAGAATGCTTATTTCTCTTGAAGGAGACCTGAGTTTGGTTCCTAGCACCCTAAATCAGAAAATTCACAAACAAATGTAACTTCTGCACCCTCTTGTGGTTTCCATGGACACTCACAGACACCTGTGAGTGCACATACACTCACACAAACACAAAACCATAAATATAAAAAGAAATAACTTTTTTAAAACAAAAATTGACTCCATTTTTGTGCTAAGTCATCAGCATAAAAATATCTTTCTGGTCAACTTCCAATAAAGACATCTAGGGTGACAGTGGCACATTTGATGTGAATGTGTATGGATTTACCTCAATGTATTTACGTCTCCCATGACCTTGAATGCGTGACTCACTTGTAATCTGGGTCTCTGAACAAGCAAAAGCTATTATGGAGTCAGTTGTGTCACAGATATTTAATCCCAGATCTCAGGAGGCAGCAGCAGTTGAATTGCTGTGATTTTGAGCCAACTCTGGTCTATATAGCAAATTCAGGCCAGCTAGGCATGCATGGTGAGATTCTCTCTCAAAAAATAAACAAAAGGCTATCAAGGATATGTGTATACATATATTAAGGGAATAGGTTTCAATTTTGTGTGGGTAAGTACATAGGAGTGTTGAGATTCTTCTCTATATTAGTGAGTATTTAGGCCAAGAGCAAACTGCTTTCTTTCATGCTGCCAGAAGTATGTGAGGTTTTCCACTCTTACACTGTCTTATTTTTAGAAAATTATTCTCTCAGCTTCTGCCTTCCTTTGACATCACCCCCCCTCCATATTTGTGTATCTGTGTGTCTGGGTGTCTGTGTTTGTGCTTGTACATGTATGTGGGCATTTGTGCTTGAGTGTAGTTGGTGGAGGAAGCCAGAAGAGGGAGTTGAACCCTCCACCCCCCACGCCCCCCCCCAGAGATGTGAATCACCCAACTTGGCTTCTAGAAACATAACACTGATCTTCTGCAAGAGCAGAAAATGTTCTTATATTTTTGGTGGTATACCTAGCCTTATATGGTGAGCCATCTCTCTAGCCCTTTCTGTTGTCTTTGCTAAGTATTTTCTCCCAATAAGGAGTCCACATTAACATTTTCTCATCAGTGTCTTTTCAAATGTGAAATCTGGGGTTTGATGTTGTTTTGTTTACTGATTCATTTGTTCTTTTCATTCATACTAATATGTCTTTCAAAGTCAAGGTTACAAACATTTGGTTCCTTTCATTTTCCCTGAAGGCATATTACTAGTGGTTTGACTTATTTAGGCTTGTGGTTCTTTAAATATATAGTGTGAAATATGGCTGGAATGTGTTGGCACTGTTTAGGGGTTCTTTTGCATAAGGCCATCAAATTTTAACGGTGCTATTTATTGAAAATCTTTTCATTTCCCCAGTGAACTTAGCCTCTTTTCTTGAAAGAAATCAATAGAAAATTTATGGGTATGCCTGTTTCCACACACAACAGTCAATATATTATGAAGATTGCCTAAGATGATCCAACATGTACAGCTATAGAATAGAAAACTCTGAATCATTGTCTTGGCATTCTGTAACTTGTCATGGATGGACATGGATAGGAGAATGGCCAGGACTCCAGAATTCCTGATTCTTGGGGTCTAGCTATAGTGACTGCCCTTTCTTAGTGAGTTTCTGAACAGACACCAGGTCATTGTTCTAAGAGTTTTGCTCATTTTTCTGGCTGAGATTTTCTGTGACTACTGGGAAGGAAACACAAGCTGATAGTACATGGGCTCCATCCACAGAAGGAAAACTCAGCAAGCAGCTAGCAATGTCTGATTCATACTACTCCCCTCAGGTCTCCAACAGGAAAATCACCTCTAGTCCTTGCAATCATGGTAACGCTTCTCACACTTCCTCTCTCCAGGATGACACATGGCAATATTGTTGTTCTTATTACAAATTCACTCTAAAGATTCCTCACAGAAGATAAATTTTGTCTTCTGGCCACATCAGGAATACACATTTAAACTAGACTTTAGTAGTCTTATTTAATGTTTTTACTATATTATATCTATGGAGGTGAAATCCATTTGGTATAATTCTTCAACTTAACACATTTATTTTGTGTGTGTAGCTACATGTCACAGAGGGGTTTTACACATGGACCTGTATGTGTCTAGAAGAACAGTAGGAGTCAGAGAACAGCAGGAGTCTTTTCTCTCTTTCCTCCCTTGAGGTCCCAGGGATTAAATTCAGATTGTCAGTCTTGGCAGCAAGCAATCTCTAAGTCATCTTTCTTGTTCTTATAAGAAAGCAACCTGAGCAAATCATGGAGAGCAAGCTAGCAAAGAAGATTCCTCTGTGGCCTAGGCTCCAGGTTTCTGGCCTGATTTCCCTTAGTGATGGATCATTACCTGGAAGTATAAGATGAAATAAACCCTTTTCTTTCCAAGTTCCTTTTAGCCACAGTATTTATCTGAGCAATAAAAGAAAACTAGGACAGCAGATTGCAATCTGGGAGAGCCTGCTTGAAATCTTACCTCTCATTTAGAGCAAACCCAGATGAGCATTTACCAATCCAGCGAGAGTGTCTCCTGATGCTCTTCTATTTTGAACAGGATCTAAATGGACCCTGTTGCATTCTTCTCTCTTCCTTTCTGTGTATCAGTTAACATGTGCTAATTCTGCAGGAGACCAAGTGAAACAAAATAAATTGAAGTTGTCACTTAAGATGTTTCCTTTGAGGGCAATCGTGGGCATTTGACTTGGCCACTGCCATCATTAAAGCATGCTTCAGTCTAACGGGAAATGCTCCAGGCAGGTTTGCCACCTGCTTGGAGGGTATTCCTGATGGGTTATAAATAACTACGTGTTCTAGTTTCATTCCTGTTGCTGTGATAAAACACTCTGACCAAAAGCAACAAAGGAGAGAAAAAGGGTTGGTTGGTTTACACTTCCTAGTAACAATCCAGCACTGTGGGATGTCAGGGTAGAAACAAAAGCAAAAATTCAAAACAAAAACCATGAAGGAACACTGCTTTCTGGCTCACAGGTTCATGTTCACCTACCTTTCTTATACAACCTAGGATGAACCTGTCTAGGTATAGAGCTATGCACAATGGACTGGGCTCTCCCACATTAATTAATAATCCGAACAATGCCCTATAGACATGTCCATAGTCTAATATGTCCTAGGCAAATTGTTTTTTTCTTCCCCCCTTTTGTCGAAAATACATTCTTTTATCATATATCATATCATATATCCTCATTATAGTTCCCTCTCCCTTTTTTCCTCCCAGTTATATCTACTCCATTTCTGTCTTCAATAGCAAAGAACAAACTTCTAAGACATAATGATAAACACAAGAAAGTAGAATATAAAACTAACACATGGAACTTGGAAAAAGGCAAGGCAATTGTTAAATCTAGGCTTTCCTCTCAGATGACTCTAGACTGTCAAGGTGACAATTAACGTTAATCAGAACACCAAGCATGTTCAATTTAATTTTATGGTTGAAATTCAATGCAATATCATAAAAAGCATACACACATTGGACATATACCTATAGCCAAAGTTTCCTTGCTAGTAGCCCTTTAAGGATCATTAAAACTTAGTCCTCTTCTGTCTCTGCTACTTAGCTCAGCACTCTGACAGTTGATTGGGCTTCCATGTGGGTGTGTTTTAAGGCATTGGATTCTATGCATTCTTAGACATCATTAAAAAAAACCTTCCGCATTCCTACACAGGTTGTGTTACCAAAATTCCTTAAAATTTCAGGTGAGATCATTGGTGAACAAGCTATAGTTATGAATAGCTGTTGCTTTTCTTGTTTTCACTTTCTTTTTTTTTGGCTTAAAAATGTTCTTTTACTTATTGTATTATATTTTATGTGAGACAAGCTCCTGCACAATATTGGCTAATTAGATCCTTTCTAGATCTTTCTCATTATAAAATTCCATTCACCACTCTTACTCTTTAAGGTCTATTTTCTAATAATAGTGACCAACTTGAATGGTGAGCACAAAGACTCTGAAGTAGATAGACTTGGTTGGACATGGAAAACTAGAAGAAAGTGACATTCATTTGATGTACATGGGTCTCTTGCTTTATGATGACTTGGAAAGTGATTAATATAAAAAATGTTTACTGTCATGGGCGATAAATTTTCAATCAGGAGTCGAGTACTATGCATCCAAAAAATGTTTTAGTAGTGTATTATAAGATCTCATAAGAAGGATGGCATCTGTAGGGGAAACTTAAAAGAAAGCTTTGCAAAAGGCAGAGAGTTAGAAGAAGCATTAAAGAATGGTTGGAGTTGAAAAACTATAAAGAAAATATGAGTTAATGGCACATAAGGTCAAGGCTTCATCTTACCCCTTTACCTGGACATAAGATGCTTCAGACCACTGTGGTCTCCTAGGTTCTGTAGACAAAGATGTTTCTAGTGTCTCTACTAGAAAGAATAAATTAGAACACATCCCCATATTTATTGTTATTTAAAATGGTAAAACATATTGTGGAGGAACTTCCTTGGAATCTGTACACTTCTTGAACACAGGCATCATCTACTTCCTACCCACCTCCACACCTTCTGCTGGATAGCATTCATGGCACATTCCACATGGCATCTCATCCAGGATGTTCAAGTGTTTGATATATATATATATATATATATATATATATATATATGAGCAATTTTACTCTAATAGAACTCTTATTGACCCATAAAATTCTACATTTAGGAGATTAAATGTGAAATTTAGGAAGAATAAAGTCTTTGGCTAAATCTCAGCCATGACCCACACTAAAAAGTCACCTATCAGTTCCACTTGTTGGATTTTTCTTCCCATTTTTCTTGGAACACATGGTGTTGTATGGAAGTTTCTTCCGAACTGAAACATTCATTATAGGATGGTGGAGGAGGATCAAGACACTCAGGAGGTAAACCAAATGCACATGCCTGGGACCTTAGAAATTTAGGAGATTCTGGACTGTTCCTTCCCAGTTACATGGAAGGAGCAAATAGCTGATGGCAGAAGGATGCTGATTGGCAGAGCTGCTGAGAGGAGATGCTTGGAGCTATTCTGCTGCCTCCAAGTAGTGCAGAAAGCCCCAGGGTTGTAGCTTTCATTAGCTGTCTGCCTTGTTGGAATGGGCTTTTTTGGTGAAGCAACTTCTTTCAGTCATTTCTGTTCCTGTAAGTGACCCCTCACCCATAGTCCTGTTAGTAATCCCAATAGGAACTCACTGATTCTCTGGGTTGGCCATTATGAAATCATTACTTTGGTCCATCATGAATCATCTATCTAAGGTGAGCAGCCTGTGTGTGTGTGTGTGTGTGTGTGTGTGTGTGTGTGTGTGTGTGTGTGTGTGTGTATGTGTTTGCATGTGCATGCATGTATGTGTATATTAGTGTGGCAGTAACCTAACTACTTTTTTAAATAGTTCATCTTATGTCATGTGTGAAACTGGCAAAAAACTGAATGAATGAGGACATCTGAATACTAAGACCTGCTATCATCTCTTTGCAATCCTGGGCTTGCCTCTGTTCCAGAACTCAGCCTCTCCTGTTAGAATTTACCAGCTTTATTTTTCTCTATGGTGATTTTCCAAGGCTCTTGGCTCACACACGTCCTGAAGACAGTGCCTTTGTGAGGTTTTTCTTGTCCTGACCTAGATGTTTGTGAGCCTCTCAGCAGCTGTTACATTTGATGAAAAATGAAGGGAGGCGGCTTGGCAACTGTCTCCGGGATGCTCTGGGATACTTGAGCTTATGCCCTTCTTGTGTAAATAGAATGCATCTATCACTCTCACCATTCAAGTTATCACACTGTAAAATTTGCATCAACTTGAGTATAGATCCTGAAAGATGATTAAGCATTAATTAATTCTAGCCATTACTCAAAACATAGCAGAACCAGTTGTTGATATATCCACATTAAGCTTTATTTCATGGGAAGCTGGAAAAATGGCTCAGTCATAAAAATGCTTGCTACATAAGCCTGAGGAATTGAACAAGCTCCTCCAGAACCAATGGGGTTTTTGTTTGTTTGGTTGTCTGTTTTTGCTTTCTTGTTTTTAATGTGTCTGTGCTGAGGAGTTGGAGCCAAGAGGGCCACTGGGACTCCCCGAAAGACCTGACGAATCCAGACAAGGAGTTCTAAGTCAATGAGAGACCCTGTCTCCAAAATAAGGAGGCAGAGTGTCCAAGGGAGGCACTCTTGACTTCAAGTCTCTGCACTTACATAAGAATGAGTCCCCTCCTGCACACATACATACATAAAAGCACACAATTATTTTATGGATAAGGAAAAAGATTATGGTGTGTTCATAGATGTCTCTAAGAAACTCTGGAAAAGGAATGGACAGGGAGATGAAGGACACAGTTCTATCATCCTATCTAGGGATGAGACTTAGTCCCATACTGGGATAAAGGGTGCTGTGCATGCAGCAGAGAACCTTCTGGGAAGCTGAGAGGCAATGCAAGGATGGAATTTACTCATGACAGTGGTTTCCCATCACTTGAAGTGAAGGGGAGATTCTTAACTCTTATATGTTTTAATTAAAAAAAAATACCCAGGTCTCTTTGTATATTTATAGCAATCAATAAAGGGATCACTTGTTTAATGTCCCCCTGAATAGTAAAGGTACCATGAGCCCAGGGGTTCTGGTGGTATTATCAGGATTACCATGTTTTTCCAATGAGATGATTACTGGTTTGGGGAGGCTCCAGGCTGACTTGTATGGAAGATCACTGTTGACTTCTGTGGTGGCTCCACACACCTATTCCTCTCAAAATTCATTGCCTCAGGGAAATTCAGTCTCTCAACCTAGCAAAAGGGTTTCTGGCAGTTTCTAATTTACATGCACTATGACAAGTGTAGAGCATGGAACAAAATAAGAAACTTTCTGTGAGGGGAGCACCTGAGTCTCAGTACTGGTTGAGTTTTAAGGTTGGGTCTCTATGATTCCCATAGAATGTGGATGAACTCCCAGGCCTGGATATGGTCTCTTCACCTAAACAGAAGTGTCTGCAAGGATCATCTAAGTAGTACCCAACAGAATGTGTGTGTCAGAATAGGATTCTCTGGTCACGTGAGCAGCAATGAAACGACATCAAAAACGTAACAAGTTTCGCTCACCAAAATGTGGAGACAGGGTTCTAGTGGTCAGCTATTGATCTATTATCTGTTTTGTTGATAAGGGTCCAGAAATATGACTCAGCGGGAAAAAGGCTTTGGCTACTAATTGTAAAGACCCAAATTCAATACTGAGGGCCCACATAGTGGGAGAAAAACAACAACAATGAAACAACTCCCACAAGCTATCATATGACCTTAACACAAGTGTCATTGCATGTTCATACACTGCTAACAAATGCAGATAGATAGTAGGTAGATAGATATAGATAGATACATAGATACATAGATAGATACATAGATACATAGATTAAATATAACAGAAAGGGTGTTCATGTGGGTACAGTAGGGTATTTTCTTACAACATTCCCTTCACCTCAAGGCTTCCCAAGGTACTTCTCGAAAACTCTAAGAATCTAAGTGTGGTGACTCTTATGAAAAAAGAGGACTGGTGAGATGGTACAATGTTTAGAGCACTTGCGACGCTCATACAGGACATGAGTTCCCCACATCTGCATCCTACAGCTCACATCTATTCAAAACTTCAGTTCTGGGGCATGCAATCCCCTCTCATCTCCATAGGCACTGCACTCATATGTACATACATACCCAAAGAGATATACACATAATTAAAAATCAAATAATCTTTCCCGTTGGTTTGTTTGATTTGTTTTGTTTTGTTTTAAGATGAATAGAAAGGTACTGAAAATGCAGTCTATAACCACTTCTATGTGCACAGGTCTTGTTACAAAAGCATGCTAACCCTGACCTTTTACCCTTTGGATTTGAATTTAAATGAGATTAAATTACATTGGGATGCTTATATTATACAAATGTTTCATGGTATTTACAGTTTTGGAAGTAACTTTACCTTTTCATTAATTTGTCTTGATGTCCTCATGAGTTGGGCCATATGTTATTTTACTATTTTAAGTACTTTTCTTCGATGTATGAATGTAGATAGTGAGAGACTTTAGCACAGTATTAACTCTACCAACCACCTAGATGGTCAGTGTGTAATGTTGCATCTTCTGTGGTTTTTTCTTCCTTTTTTATTATGAGAGCTTTACATTTAAACCTCTTCATAACATATCTTACAAAGATTGTGTCCTCTCAATTCCTGTGCAGAAGTCAGTACTATAACAAATACTACAAGTACATTATCATTTTCTGCCACATATATGTGTATGTATATTAATGCCATCTTGCTGGCCTTGGAAATTTTTGTTTGTTTTTGTTTTCTAAACACTATTTTCAGGCAGGTGTGTAGGATGAATTCCATAGCTACAGAGCCACAGTTTCTCCTCAGCAAGTACTCTGTATCTCAGGTTTCTCTAATCTGAACTTTTCTTTTTGTCTTCATTTTTATGTATTTGGTAATTTCATGCATTAACACACTGTATCTAGATCATATTCACCCTTAACATCTTTAATAATTTGCGTTAAGCCATATCGATAGTCTAGTGATATGCTTTAAAACAGTTCTAATCTTTCCTTCTCATGGTGTAATGCCAACTCCGCAGTTATTATTTAATTTACATAAGGGTTGTTTTAATCAACATTGAATATGGTTACAACAGCCACTGAAGCTGGGGAGATGGCTCAGAGTGTGAGAGCATTTTCTGGACAAGTATAAGGATCTGAGTTCAAGCACCAACACTCCCAGCAAAAGACAGATGTGGTAATATACCCCACTAACTCCAGCACTATGACTGACAGAGGCAGGAATATCCCTGGGGCTGGTTGGCTATCAGCCTAGCTCCAGGTTCAACGAAAAATCCTGTAACAGGAGCTAAGGCACAGAGTGATACAGCAGAACATCTGGTGTCTGGCACAGGTGTGCACATCTGCACACACATGTATTCATGCATCAAACACACACACACACACACACACACACACACACCAGATCACACAGCTCCATAGCCATAACGATTGTTGTTACATGAGTGTCACTGTATAATTTCCCAGAATTCTATGAACACCCTAGAGATAAACACAGAAGCTTTCTTATTTATATTCAAATTTGTTTCTGAGAAAGGTCTACATTTATCACTGGAGTCTCAAAGGAAAACACAGTCTTAAAAGTTTAAGAACAACCACCTTGAATGTTTCATAAGGTCCGTGCAAGCCATTCCTTATTTCCAAGATAAAAAGCAAAAGAAAGAAAGCCAAAACTTTTTAACAGACACTAGATCACAAACTTTTCTCACCACTGTGGCCAAAATTGCTGAAGATAGAAAAATATCTCTTGGCTCCTGTTTGAGAGGAAACAGTCCATCATGGTGTGACAACACAGTGTCAGCTAGTTAAATGTCCCATGTGTGCATCAGGTCTGAGTTGAGATTAAAGCCAAACAACTCTCACTGCAATTCATCCCTCCACCCCAATGACAAACTTCCTCCAGCTAGGCTCCACCTACTAAGGGTTCCACAACCTCTCAATCACTGTCCCACCTGTTAATCAGTCATCTTTAACCTTTCACACCCTACAAGATACACAGCTGCTTCTCAACAGCCCTGGCTAGCTCTTAATCCAGCCCAAGTCCATCTGTCTAGGATGGAAATCTTTTTCAGTCCCTTTATCAGAAGTCTGAGACATAGGGCTGGAGAGCGGGGATTGCATTTGTTGCTTTCATTTTTTTCCCATGCCTCATAACAGGGGTGAACTTTGGTGAAATGCCAGTTATTATGAAACTATAGATCAACCCATAATGCCGCAGGCTCTGAAGGCTTTTGGAGCAAGCTCTTGTTCATTTGTAGCTGTTGTATTTGAATGATTCTTCATTAACAGAACTGAGTGCTTTTAGAGTTCTCCTACCCACTCACTGAAAACTTGGAAGGGATCATCCAATCACAGTTCAGGCTTCCTGAGAGGAAAGATGCACTGTTTCTGTCACAGTGCCATTCTGACTAAACTTCTGAACAGGAGTTTGAGAAAGTGGCACACAGTGGGTGCACGGCTGCTTTATGTAGTCCTCCATACATAAGATTGCAATTGTCTTTTGATATGACAAAACCATTCAGACATTGCCATGACTGGCAATTTTCTCTTAACTGGTCTATTTTTTTTTAAAGCTGTGTGTTCTGTCCTAGAGCTCTAGACCAGAGAAACAGTAGCAGCATGGATGACAACAATGGCCAGTGGTTTATGACTACTGGCTCTCAGTCACTGTTCTCAGCACTGTCTATTGGCCTGGCCATTCACTCTTTATGCAGTCAGCAAATACTTGCTGAGTCGAAAGCATGAGTCAAGCAGCTTGGAGTTGCTAGAAGCAGTCAAATGTGGAATACAGATACCTTCTCATGCTGCAATGCTGCATCAAAGGGAAAACAGCTGGAAAACACACAGTAACTGGCAAATGTAGACTTACATTTGTAACCAGAACTGGCAGAGATCTGGGTGTGGTGTCACAAGAAAAGGCAATGCAGTGGAGGGACTGAACTGGTGACAGAAAAAGCAGTGAGCTTCCTTTTTATTTTTGCCTTTCTCAAGTTATCAACAATACATATATTCGGTGTATAATAAAAGAAATTGGTTGCTGTGTATTTTGCCATCCTTTATATATAGTCTCTCCCTTGGGCTCTTACTTTTCCCTGTGTTGTTTATTGAAGAACTAACTTAGGTAGCATTTTCTGTATTTTTTTTTTAAGTGCAACCTCCTCTTACCCTTTCTCTCTGATACAGAATTAAACCTTAGATTCATCAGAATACAGACAGTATCTACTCTGTTCATCACCTGGATCAGAATGAAAAGTTATTTTCACACTCTTCATCCATTAGCTATCGTGAGCTTTATATACATATGTGTGTATATATATATATATATATATACATGTGTGTGTGTGTATGTGTGTGTGTCATTACAAATTACAAATTATAAATTACATATGGCCAAAAATATGGTTGTTAAATACTTTCCCTCCATTTATGAATTTTTAAACTGTTAAACTTTGTTCTCTATCAGTTGCCAGTACTGACCAATGAATTTTTCTTATGAATTATTGTTTGATTTTATTATGAACATGTGCGTTTAACCCATTGGGTTTTTCATTTTATTTGGTTTGTTTTCTGTTCCTTGGAGTTACTCTTACACTGTCCCATACATTAAGCCTCATCACGTTGGTTCCTGAGTGTGATATGATAACATATTGTAACTGATCATCACTTCTTTACTTTTTCAATTTTGATTCTTCTTAAATTAATGTATTTCCCATTCCAAACATAGAATCAAGCATGTATTGGAGAAATTTGGTTTCCGTTGATTAGGCCATTATATGTAGAGGTGACTGTATTGGTATTGATGCTTCTGGGTGCATTATTATATTGCCACAGCATTTCCAGTAGATAGAGCTCAAAAATCAAGAACAGAGAAGGAAAAGAACAAACACATTGCCATTCAAATGTTCCTTCCAAGTCACATTAGAAGGCCTCGGCTTTTATTTAACTTCTCTGATTTTATATTTACACCCCATTTCTCCTCTGATGAAACTCATGTCTCCTAATAGAGTGCTATGCTCTAGCATGCAATCTATTTATAATTATATCAGATGCGCATGGCCAGTCCTGCTTTCATGCACATTGTGATAATTGAAAATTGCTGAGGCTTCTTTACAATGCCTGTTGCCCTAAATGATAGAGTCTACTCCCCCCACCCCCAACCAATGATATCCTGACATTGTATATCTAAGGCATCTGGAATCGTACTTCTCTGGTTATAACAGTAGTTTCTCATTCACTTAAGTTCATTTATTCCTTTTCTCATAGGCTTGTGACTTTCTGAATTGCAGTTTTATGTTTATTAGCATGGGTCTGGAACATAATCAGATGATGGAAACAGAGGAGGAAGCAGGATGTCTTCCTGGTGTCCAAGGCCAGGAGGTACATGTGATAGAAAGTTTTGATCCTAAATCATGTGTGTGCTCTCAGGGCAGATGCTGAACATTCAGTGGATAGCCTATGGCATCAGAACTGTTTTTCTCTAAAGGGCATGACAACCCCTGCATTGGTCAGGATCTTTTTCAGTTTTTGAAAAGAGTTAACCTTCAATGGAAACAGAGCTAAAAAAAAAATCCTTACTTCTATTATAACCACATTGTAGACTGCATTCTTAAGAATAATAGCGAAATTCCTTAGGGGTTTGATTTTCATCCTCTCCCTGTATCTCTTTGCCTCACACAGTCTCATGCCCTATGAGAGCGCGCATGTGTGTACACACACACACACACACACACACAGAGAGAGAGAGAGAGATGCACACTTATAGCATCATATACTCACATACATATACATTCACATACTCATATACACATTCACCTACACACACTCATATACATACTCATTCATATACACACATCTACTTGCACACTCACATGCAGACACAGTAACATACAAGCACACAAACACATACCCCCAAACAAATGTATACATATGGTTGTGGTTTGTATATGCTCAGCCCAGGGTTGGGCATTATTAAAAAATTTGGCCCTGGACCTGGCGGTGGTGGCACATGCCTTTAATCCCAGCACTTGGGAGGCTGAGGCAGGCATATTTTTGAGTTTGAGGCTGGCCTGGTCTACAGAGTGAGTTCCAGGACAGCCAGAGCTACACAGAGAAACCCTGTCTCAAAAAAAAAAAACACAAAACAAACAAACAAACAAAAACAAAGATATGGCCCTGTTTGAGTAGGTGTGGCCTTGTTGGAGTAGTTGTGTCACTGTGGGTGTGGCCTTTAAGACCCTCATCCTAGCACCTGTAAGTCAATCTTCCACTAGTAGCCTTCAGGTGAAGATGTAGAACTCTTAGCTCCACCTGCACCATGGATGCTGCCATGGTCCCACCTTGGTAATAATGGACTGAAGCCCTGAATCTATTAGCCAGACACAACTAAATGTTACCTTGGTCATGGTGTCTGTTCACAGCAGTAAAACCCTAACTAAAACGGAAGTTGGTACCAGGGATTAGGGTATTGCTATGATAGGTCTGACCATGTTTTTGTTAGGAAAAATTTGGATTTGGGGACTTTAGATTTGGAAAGCAATGGAATGCTTTAACTGGGGCTTAATGAGCTATCCTAGTAGGAATATGGAAGACTTTGCTACTGAGAGTGATTTGAATCGTGTGAAACTGGGCCAAGAGGTTTCAGTGGATAAATTCAATATGTGGCCTAGAGACTGTTTTTGTGGTATTTTGGTGAAGAATATGACTACTTTTTGCCCTCATCTGAAGAGTCTGCCTGAGACTAAAGTGAAACGACTCAGATTAATTGCATTGGCAAAGGAAGTCTCAGAAGTACCCATCATAGACTGTGTTCTCTGGTTAAGTTTCATGAAGAACATTTCAAACAAGCATAGCAAGCTGAGAAAGGAAAAATCTAAAATACATTGTTCGAGTATTAAAGGGGCACCAGGAAGTAAAATGAGGCTGAATCCTGTGTTCTAGAAAATAATGAATTAAGGGACTGGGACTTTGGGTCAAGATCCTATCTAGCTAAATTTAGATCCAGGCATGTTCCTTGAGAATTAGAGTGTTTTATAATTTCATTCATTTCTGACAGTCCTAACTAAATGTTCCCCAGACTTAAATGGATAAAGGAGACACAGGGCAATCTCCTATCTGAATACCACTACCTGACCCACAGTTCCTTCCAGGATACCTAGGTGAGATACCCACACCCCAGTCCACTGATTTCTGAGCTCCTGGCAAGCCCAGCAGCCCAAAGATCTACCACATCTTTTCTGTGCTCTGCCTTCATTTCCACATCTCTACCTACAATCATGGATACACACTCTACTCCCCAGCCCACAGTCTGCCTACATTCCATAGGGCCTACTGATGAGTATTAAATGCCTACCAACACCAGAGACAACCAGGTGGCTAAATGCAAACACAAGAATACAATCAACAAGCAAGGTTCAATATGGCACCATCAGAACCCAGCTCTCCTACTACCGCAAGCTCTGAATATAGAAACACACCTGAAGAGTAAGAAAATGACCTTAAATCTCATCTTATGAAGATGAGAAAGGCTTTTAAAGAGGAAATAAATTACTAAAGAAATACAAGAATATAGATTCAAAGAGGTAGAGGCTTTTAAAATGAGAGAACAACAAAAAAAGAACAGGAAAATACAATTAAGCAGGTGAAGGAAAAGAACAAAGTATTCAAGACTTGTAAGTGGAAATAGACACAATAAAAAAATGCAAACAGAAGGAACCTGGACATGAACCTAGGAAAGAGAACAGTAACTACAGACATAAGCATCACCAACAGAGTACAAAAGATGGAAAAGAGAATCTCAGTCATAGAAGTTACAATAGAAGAAATTGATACATCAGTCAAAGAAAATGCCAAATCTAAAAAGTTTCAAACATAAAACATCCAGGAAATTTGGAACACTATGAAAATACTATATTTAAAAATAATTGGAATAGAAGAAGATTCCCACTTCAAAGACCCAGAAAATACCTTCAATAAAATCATAGAAGAAATGACCCCTAATCTAAAAATAAAAAGATGGCTGTAAATGTACCAGAAACTTGCAGAATACCAAATAGATTGGATCAGAAAAGAACATCCTACCAACATAATAATAAAAACACAAAATGGACAGAACAAAGAAAGAATATTAAAAGATGCAAGGGGAAAAGGCCAAGTAGCATATAAAGGCAGACCAATTAGAATTAAAACTGAATTCTCAGCAGAGACTCTAAAAGCCAGAAAAGCCTGGAGAGATGTCTCGCAGACGCTAGGAGACTGCAGATGCCAGCTCAGACTATTATACCCAGCAAAACTATCAATCACCACAGATGGAGAAACCAGGATATTCCATGGCAAAACCAAATTAAAACATCTTTCTACTCATCCATCCTTACAAAGGATACTATAAGGAAAACTCAAGCACAAGGCGGGTAACTATACCCAAGGAAACAAAAGAAATTTGCCATATGATAGCAAAACCAAAAGAAGAGAAACACATATACACATACATAAACTCTAACACCTCCAACATCAAAATAATGGCAAGTAACAATCATTGGTCAGTAATATCTTTCAACATCAATGGATTCTATTAACCAATCAAAAGACAAAGGTAAACAGAATAGATGTGTAAAGAGGATCCATCATTCTGTTGCATTCAAGAAACACATCTCAGCAAAAAGAGATAGATACTAACTTAGAGTAAAGAGCTGGGGAAAGGTTTTCTAAGCAAATGGACCCAAACAACTAGCTAGAATAGCCATTCTGATATCTTATAAGATAGACTTTCAAACAAAAGTAATCAAAAGAGTTGGGGAAGGACACCTCATACTCACAAAAGGAAAAATCCATCAAGATGCCTTCTCAATTCTAAACATCTATGGCACAAATGCAAAGGCACCCATATTCATAAAAGAAACATTACTAAAGCTTAAAACACGTATAAGCCCTATACATTCATAGTGGTGGTCTGATGGTTTTAGTGAAGAATTCAACAACCCTTTCAAAGAAGAGCTAATACCAATACTCCTCAAACTATTGCACAGAATAGAAGTAGAAGGAACACTGCCAAAATGCCAAACTTATTTAATGAAGCCAGTAACCCTCATACCCAAACCACACAAAAACTCAACAGAGAAAGAAAATTTCAGACCAATTTCTTTTATGAACATCTAAGTAATAATATTCAATAAAATACTCACAAATCCAAGAACACATCAAAAATATCCTTCACCATGATCAAGTAGGCTTTATCTCATGGATACAGGGATGGTTCAATATCCAAAACTCCATCAATGTAATCTACCATATAAACAAACCGAAAGATAAAAATCACAACATCGCCATCTCATTGGATGCTGGAAAAGTCTTTGACAAAATCCAGCACCCTTTCATGTTGAAAGTCTTGGAGAGTTCTGGAATACAAGGCCGATACCTAAACATAATAAAACCAATATACAGGAAGCCAACAGCCAATATCAAATTAAAAGTAGAGAAACTTAAAGATATCCATTAAAATCAGAGACAAGAAAAGGCTGCCCACTCTCTCCCTATCTATTCAAAATAGTATTTGAAGTTCTAGCTAGAGCAATAAGACAACAAAAGAAGATAAAGTGGTTACAAATTGGAAAATAAGAAATCAAAGTATTACTATTTGTATATGATATGATAGTATACATAAGCCACACCCAAAATTCTACCAGAGAACTCCTACAGCCAGCAAACATATTCTGGATACAAAATTGACAAAAAAAAAAAAATCAGTAACCCTTTTTTAATGTAAATGATAAACAAGCTGAGAAAGAAATGAGGGAAACAACAGCCTTCACAATAGCCACAAATAATACAATATATCTTGTTGTAACTCTAACCAAGCAAGTGAAAATCTTGAAGTTCCAAGAAGAACTTCAAATTTCTGAAGAAAGAAATTGAGCTGGGCAGTGGTGGTGTATTCCTTTAATCCCCGAACTTGGGAGGTAGAGGCAGGTGGATTTACGAGTTCGAGGCCAGCCTGGTCTACAAAGTGAGTTCCAGGAGAGCCAGGGTTACACAGAGAAACCCTGTCTCAAAAAACAAAAAGAAACAAACAAAAAATTGAAGGTGATTTAGAAGATGGAAAGAGTTTATGTGCAGAATTCTATCAGACCTTCAAAGAAGACCTAACACCAATGCTCTTCAAATTATTCCACAAAATAGAAACAGAAGGAACACTACCCAACTCGTTCTATAAAGCCACAATTTCGCTGATACCAAAGCCACACAAATATCCAACAAAGAAAGAGAACTTCAGACCAATTTCCCTTATGAACATCGATGCAAAAATACTCAATAAAATTCTTGCCAACCGAATCCAAGAACACATCAAAACGATCATTCATCATGATCAAGTAGACTTCATCCCAGGGATGCAGGAATGGTTCAATATACAAAAAATCCATCAATGCAATCCACTACATAAACAAACTCAAAGAAAAAAACCATCATTTCATTAGATGCTGAAAAACCATTTGACAAAATTCAGCATCCTTTCATGCTAAAAGTCTTGGAAAGAACAGGAATTCAAGGCCGATACCTAAACATAATAAAAGCAATGGAGGGAAACTTGAAGCAATCCCACTAAAATCAGGGACTAGACAAGGAAGCCCTCTCTCTCCATATTTATTCAATATAGTACTTGAGGTTCTAGTTAGAGCAATTAGACGACATAAGGAGGTCAAAGGATACAAATTGGAAAGGAAGAAGTCAAATTATCACTATTTTCAGATGATATAATAGTATACCTAAGCAACCCAAAAAACTCCACCAGAGAACTCCTACAGCTGATAAACAACTTCAGCAAAGTGTCTGGATATAAAATCAACTCAAGCAAATCAGTAGCCTTCCTATACACTCAAAGGATAAATAGGCTGATAAAGAAATTAGGGAAATGACACCTTTCACAATAGCCACTAACTGTATAAAGTACCTTGGTGTGACTCTAACCAAACAAGTGAGAGATCTGTATGACAGGAACTTCAAGTCTTTGAAGAAAAAAATCCAAGGAGACCTCAGGAGATGGAAATATCTTCCATGATCTTGGATTGGCAGGATTAATATAGTAAAAATGGCCATCCTGGCAAAAGCAATATACAGATTCAATGCAATTCCCATCAAAATCCCAACGCAATTCTTCATAGACTTAGAAAGAGCAATTCTCAAATTCATCTGGAATAACAAAAAACCCAGGATAGCTAAAACTATTCTCAACGTAAAAGAACTTCTGGGGGAATCAATATCCTAGATCTCAAGCAGTAATACAGAGCAATAGTGTTTAAAACTGCATGGTACTGTACAGTGACAGGCAAGTAGATCAATGGAATAGAATTGAAGACTCAGAAATGAACCCACACACCTATGGTCACTTGATCTTTGACAAAGAAGCTACAACCATTCAATGGAAAAAAGATAGCCTTTTCAACTGGAGGTCAGCATGCAGAAGAATGCAAATTGATCCATTCTTATCTCCTTGTACTAAGCTCAAGTCCATGTGGATCAAGGACCTACAAATAAAACCAGACACACTGAAACTAATAGAAAAGAAACTCGGGAAGAGCCTTGAGCACATGGGCATAGGGGAAATTTTCCTGAACAGAATATCAATAGCTTATGCTCTAAGATCAAGAACTGACAAATGGGACCTCATAAAATTACAAAGTTTCTGTATGGCAAAGGAGACTGTCAAAAGGTCAGAATGGCAACCAACAAATTGGGAAAAGATCTTTACCAACCCTACATCTGACAGAGGGCTAATATCCGAGATATACAAAGAACTCAAGAAGGTAGACTCCAGAGAACCAAATAACCCTATTTAAAAAATGAGGTACAGAGCTAAACAAAGAATTTTCACTTGAGGAACATCGAGTGGCTGAGAAGCACCTAAAGAAATGTTCAACATCCTTAGTCAAAACAAATCAAAACAATCCTGAGATTTCACATCACACCAGTCAGAATGGCTAAGATCAAAAAGGTAGGCTAAAACAGGTGCTGGTGAGGATGTGGAGAAAGTTGAACACTCCTTCACTGCTGATGGGGTTGCAAGCTGGTGCAACCACTCTGGAAATCAGTCTGGTGGTTCCTCAGAAAACTGGGCATGATACTACCTGAGGACCCTGCTATATCACTCCTAGGCATATACCAAGAGGATTCCCCAGCATGTAATAAGGACACTTGCTCCTCTATGTTCATACCTGCCCAATTTGTAATAGCCAGAAGCTGGAAAGAACCCAGATATCCCTCAATGGAGGCATGGATATAGAAAATGTGGTCTATTTACACTATGAAATTCTACTCAGCTATTAAAAACAATGAATTCATGAAATTCTTAGGCAAGTGGGTGGAACTGGAAAATATCATCCTGAGTGAGGCTACCCAATCACAAAAGAACACACATGGTATGCACTCACTGAGAAGTGGATATTAGCCCAGAAGTTCTGAATACCCAAGAAGCAATTCACATATCAAATGATGCCCAAGAAGAATGAAGGAAAGGCCCCTGGGCCTAAAAAGGCTTAGTGCAGCAGTGTAGGGGAATACCAGGATAGGGAAGTGGGAAGGGGTTGATTAGGGAACAGGGGGAGGAAAAAGAGCTTATGGGACTTTTGGGGAGGGGGGATCCAGGAAAGAGGATATCATTTGAAATGTAAATAAAGAATATATCGAATAAAAAATAAATTATAAACAGAAACACCATAAAATAATCACTGATATTTTCATTGCTATAGTATTGATATAAAACTAGTAAATATTACATTTTAAAGGAAAAAAGAAGATAGAAAGATCTCCCATGCTCATTGATCTGTAGTATTAATACAGTGAAAATGGCCATTTGACCAAAAGCAGTCTACAGATTCAGTGCAATTCCCATCAAAATTCTGACACAATTCTTCACAGAAATGGAAAGAGCCATTCTCAACTTTACTCATATGGAAAAAATTGGATACCTATAACATACATGAACAATAAAAGAACTTCTGGAGATAGCACCATCTCTGATCTCAAGCTGTACTAAAAAGCAATAGTAATAAAAACTGCATGGTATACATATAGAAACAGACAGGTTGATCAATGGAATTGAAGGCCCAAAAATAAACCCACATACCTAGGGGAAGTACATTTTCAACAAAGAAGCCAAAAACATACAATGGGGTGGGGGGGAAAGCATCTTCAACAAATGGTTTTGGTCTAACTGGATGTCTGCATGTAGAAGAATGCAAATATATCTATGTTTATCACCCTGTATAAAACTCAAGTCCACATGGATCAAAGGCCTCAGCATAAAACTGGATATACTAAATCATATACAAAAGAAACTGGGAAATACATTGAATACATTGGGGCAGGAGATAATTTCCTGAACAGAACACCAATGCTCTGGGGCTAAGATTAACAACTGATAAGTGGGACCTCATGAAACTGTGAAGCTTCTGTAAGGCAAAGAGGCACTATCAATAGAACTAAAGAACAGTTTATAGACTGGGAAGTCTATAGTCTTCATTAACCCTACATCCTACAGAGGGCTAATATCCAAAATATATAAAGAACTCATGAAATTAGACAGCAACAAACCAAATAACCCAATTAAAAGTGGGAAAAGCAGTTAAACAGATAATTCTCAACAGAGCAATCTCAAATGGCCAAGAAGCACTTAAAACAATGTTCAATATCCTTAGTCATCAGGGAACTGATGAAAGGCTAAGATTAAAAACTCAAGTAAAAGAACATGTTGGCAAATTTATGGAGCAAGGAGAACATTCTTCCATTGCTGGTAGAAGTGTAAACTTGCACAACCATACTGGAAATCAATCTGATGGTTTGTCAGTAAATTAGAAACAGTGCTACATGAAGACCCAACTATACCACTCCTGGGCATATACCCAAAAGATGCCCCAACATACTACAAGGATACATGCTCCACTGTGTTCATAGCAGCTTTATTTATAGTAGCCAGAAACTGGAATCAACCCAGACATTCCTCAACCAAAGAATATATATAGAAAAGGTGGTTCATTTTCATAATGGAATACTATTCGGCAATTAAAAACAAGGGGACACCATTAATTTTCCAGACAAATGGATAGATGTAGAAAATATCATTCTGACTGAGATAACCCAGAGCCCTAGAATAAGGATATATATATGATATTTGAATTTCAGAATAAAATATTCATAGGAGGCAGACAGAGCAAGGAAACTGGGTAGGGAAGGAGATAGAAAGGGGAAAGTGGGTACAGGATGAAGGGTGTGAGGAGACACAGGAGAGTGAATAGAGATCTGAGGCTGGTGGGGGTAGGGTGGGGTATGAGGGCATCTTTTAGACTTGATAGAGAGCTGGATGGGGAGGCTTCCAGGAGTCTATGGTGGTTACATTGGCTGAGACTCAGAACAGTGGGGATCTGGAAACTGAAGTGGTCACCTCCTGCAGCCAGTGAGGACTCCCAGTGGAAAGATAAGGACACCAACCCATCCACAAAACGTTCAATCCATTATTTGTCTTGTCTACAAGAAATGCAGGGACAAAAATGGAGCAGAGGTTAAGGGAATGGCCATCCAATAAATGACCCAACTTCAACCCCATCTCATGGGCAAGCACCAATCCCTGGCACTATCAATAATACTGTTATGCTTGCAGACAGGAGCATAGCATGATTTTTCCACTGAGAGGCTCCACCAAGCAGCTGACTGAAAAAAATGCAGAGTCCCACAGCAGAACATTGACAGGACTGGAGAACTCTTACAGAAGAGTTGGGGAACAATTGAGGGCCCTGAAGGGGATAAGAACTCCACAAAAGCCAATAGTAACAACTAACCTGAACACCTGAGCGCTCTCAGAGACTAAAACACCAACAAAAGAGCAAACATGGGCTCGAGCTAGCCACTCTCCCGCCACTCCACACACATGTAGTGGGTGTGCAGCTTGGTTTTCACGTGGGTCTCCCAGCAACTGGAGAGAGGCTGTCCCTAAAGCTGTTGCCTGTCTGTAATTTATTCCTCTGTCTGGGCTGCCTTGTCTAGCCTCAGTGAGAGGATGGGCCTAACCATGTAGAGACTTGATATGTTAGGGAGGGAGAATACCCAGAGCGGACCTCCACTCTCTCAGAGGAGAAGGGGATGGGGAGAGGAACTGTGGGAGTGGGTGGGCAGCAGCTGACATGTAAAGTAAATAAATAAATTAACTATAGGGAGAAAAATAACAGAAACTCTGGGAAGGCACTTGAGTTACTCTTTAATCCGAAGGCCTGGGTTTTTTGTTTTTTTTTTGTTTTTGTTTTCTTTTCAGTTCCTTTTTCCTAGTCAGGTAAGTGGGATCATAGGCTGACTACTTTTTACATCAATTGGACACAAACTGAAGTCATCTGAGAGGAGGAAACCTCAATTAAGGAAATACCTCCATAAGATCAGGCTGCAGGCAAGCCTGTAATCCCCTTTCTTAATCAATGATTGATGGAGAGTCAAGACGATTGTGGGTGGGTCCCCTCGGCTGTGGGTCCTGGGTTCTCTAAAAAAGCAGACTGAGCAAACCATAAGGAGCAAGCCAGTAAGCAGCACTCCCCCATGGCTTTAGCATCAGAGCCTGCCTCCAGGTTCCTGCTCTTATTTGAGTTCCTTCCCTGGCTTCCCTTAACATTGGAGGGTGACCTCAAATTTGGAAGATGAAATAAACCCCTTTATTCTTGAGTTGTTAATTGTCCTGGTGTTTTATCATAGTAATATAAACTCTAATTAAGATGGAAATGCTAGTGAGTCTTGTGCCCAGGACATCATCTACCTCCATGTCTTCCATTTATAAAATGGGGAATAGGACCTAGAAGCATTTACAAACCAGATCATTCCAAGAGATTAGAATTCAGTTCTAGCACTAGAAGTATGTGGTTCTAAATTTAACTGCTCTTTTTGATATATTTCATGTAAGTAATTCTGAGTCATTTATGAAGTTTCTCTCTCACTCAATGATGTGATCTCTTGTGTGCTTAAAATGATGCCATTTATGGGGTCCCTTTCTGCTGGAGTCCTACTCTAAGATAATAGAAGTAGAGAAAATGAGTTTGTAGTTCCTCAGACAAGCTTATAAAGTGTCATAGCAGAAACAGTAACAAGATTAGTGCCATAATAAGATGCTTTTTATATCTGTACTGGCTAGTTTTGTGTGTCACCTTGACACAAGCTGGAGTTATCACAGAGAAAGGAGCTTCTATAAGGAAATTCCTCCATGAGATCCAGCTGTAAGGCATTTTCTCAATTAGTGATCAAGGTGAGAGGGCTCAGCCCATTGTAGGTGGTGCCTTCCCTGGTATGGTAGTCGTGGGTTCTATAAGAAAGCAAACTGAGCAAGCCAAGGGAAGAAATCCGGTAGGCAGCACCCCTCCACAATCTGTGCATCAACTTCTACCTCCAAGTTCCTGCCCTGTTTGAGTTCCTGTCCTGACTTCCTTTGGTGATGAACAGCAATGTGGAAGTCTAAGCTGAATAAACCCTTTCCTTCCCAACTTGCTTCTTGGTCACGATATTTGTGCAGGAATACAAACCTGATAAAAACAATATCCTAGTTTTACATTTATTTATTTGTTTGGTTGGTAGGTTTTTTTTAAAAAAGATTTTAGTTTTAATTAAAGTGGTGTGTGTGTGTGTGTGTGTGTGTGTTATGTGTACATGAGTGTAGGTGCATGAAACATTCAGAAGAGGGTAGTGGATCTCCTGGAGTTCAACTTATAGGTGGTTGTGTGCTGTGACAGAAGATCTGAGAACCAAACTTGCATCTTCTTCAAAAGCTGTACTTGCTCCTACAGCTTAGGGTTCTTTAAGACCTGGAGACATGTAGCCCATGCCAGCCTCAAACTCACTACAGACCCAAATATAACCTTATACTCAAACTAATTTTCCTCCCACCTCTTCCCATTTGCTGGATTGACAGGGACATGCCAGCAGGTCTGGCTCATAGCTTCCCTTATTTTGCATTGCTCTAAACTCAGGTAATTCCTCTTTTCTTCTGAGCACCCCTAATCATCTTACTGTTGTCACTATTAAGTATTGTAAATTACAATTATCATTTCTGTGTTTCAGTTGCCTCATTGGCATTCTGGAGGAAATAATCCCCTTCAGGTTTATAGTGATATGAGAGGAAAGGGAGCAACAGAGGAGACTTTAAGGGACAGTATGATGTGTAAGTACAGTTTGAGTGTTAACTATGACCAGTTACACTTAAGTCCCAGGGGGAAATGATGCCTAAATAATTGTCTGACACTGAGATGACATCACCTAAAACTGATATCTGATCTGGGGTTCTGTCTTCTGATTTTGTTACTGCTCTTCCCAGAATGGCAATCAACCTGTTAACTTTAAAGAAGGGACAGATGCCTTCTGTCCAGCAAATGCCTTCAGGGCTCCATTCCTAGTGTCTTATTTTTGGAAGTATAGATATGAAACTTGCCAGTTGGTATGGCAAGAATTTTACTGAACTTTCCAGCCTTTTTATGAGCTCTAGAAAAGACAAGGGTCTGATACTGGGTAAAGCACAGAAGCACAGGGAGCTGTCATATGGGCCATCAGCTTGATTTCACTGCTATTCTTCAGTGACTTGGGCAGAAAACACTGACTACATTTTCAGAATGAAACAACAAAGTGGCCCCTCCTATGTGCACTGAAGTCATTTTGATCCAGGATAAATGAAAGCTCCTACATCTATCAACTCTGTTCCTAAATATACTAGCTATGGGATTATTTTGCCAGCAGAGTTGACTAGATCTAGTTTGAATGGACATATTAATTGATATATTTTTTATTTACATTTCAAATGATTTCCCCTTTTCTGTTCCCCCCTCCCCAAAAGTCACATAAGCACCCTTCCCTCCCCTTGTTCTCCCACCCACCCCTTCCAACTTCCCTGTTCTGGTTTTGCCTTATACTGTTATACTGAGTCTTTCCAGAACCTGGGTTACTCCTCCGTTCTTCTTGTACCTCATTTGATCTGTGGATTATGTTTTGGGTATTCCAGTTTTCCAGGCTAATATCCATTCTTTAGTGAGTGCATACTATGATTGATCTTTTGAGACTGGGTTACCTCATTTAGTATGATGTTCTCCAGCTCCATCCATTTGCCTAAGAATTTCATGAATTCGTTGTTTCTAATGGCTGAATGGTACTCCATTGTGTATATATACCACATTTTTTGCATCCATTCTTCTGTTGAGGGATACCTGGGTTCTTTCCAACTTCTGGCTATTATAAATAGGGCTGTTATGAACATAGTGGAGCATATATCCTAATTACATGCTGGGGAATCCTCTGGGTATATGCCCAGGAGTGGTATAGCAGAATCTTTCAGAAGTGACATGCCCAGTTTTCTGAGGAACTGCCAGACTGATTTCCAGAGTGGTTGAACCAATTTGCAACCCCACCAGCAGTGGAGGAGTGTTCCTCTTTCTTCACATCCTCGCCAACACCTGCTGTCTCCTGAGTTTTTAATCTTAGCTATTCTGACTGGTGTAAGGTGAAATCTCAGGGTTGTTTTGATTTGCATTTCCCTGATGACTAATGAAGTTGAGCATTTTTTAAGATGTTTCTCCACCATCTGAACGAAGTTCTTCAGATGAAATTGTTTGTTTAACTCTGTACCCCATTTTTAATAGGGTTATTTGGTTTTCTGGGGTCTAATTTCTTGAGTTCTTTATATATATTGGATATTAGGCCTCTATCTGATGTAGGGTTGGTGAAGATCTTTTCCCAATTTGTTGGTTGCCAATTTGTCCTTTTGATGGTGTCCTTTGCTTTACAGAAACTTTGTAATTTTATTAGGTCCCATTTGTCAATTCTTGATCTTAGAGCATATGCTATTGGTGTTCTGTTCAGGAAATTGCCCCCTGTACCGATGTCCTCAAGGGTCTTCCCCAGTTTCTTTTCTATTAGCTTCAGAGTGTCTGGCTTTATGTGGAGGTCCTTGATCCATTTGCAGCTGAGCTTAGTACAAGGAGACAAGGATGGATCAATTCCCATTCTTCTGCATGCTGACCTCCAGTTGAACCAGCACCATTTGTTGAAAAGGCTATCTTTTTTCCATTGGATGTTTTCAGTCCCTTTGTCTAGGATCAAGTGGCCATAGGTGTGTGGGTTCATTTCTGGATCTTCAACCCTGTTCCATTGATCTGCCTGCCTGTCACTGTATCAATACCATGCAGTTTTTAACACTATTGCTCTGTAGTATTGCTTGAGGTCAGGGATACTGATTCCCCCAGAATTTCTTTTGTTGTTGAGAATAGTTTTAGTTATCCTGGGTTTTTTGTTATTCCAGATGAATTTGAGAATTGCTCTTTCTAACTCTATGAAGAATTGAGTTGGGATTTTGATGGGTATTGCATTGAATCTGTATATTACTTTTGGCAAAATGGCCATTTTAACTATATTAATCCTGCCAATCCATGAGCATGGGAGGTTTTTTCATTTTTTGAGGTCTTCTTCCTTTTCCTTCTTCAGAGTCTTGAAGTTCTTGTCATACAGATATTTATATTTCACATCTTTGCTAAGAGTCACCCCAAGGTACTTTATACTGTTGGTGGCTATTGTGAAGAGTATCATTTCCTTAATTTCTTTCTCAGCCTGCTTATCCTTTGAGTATAGGAAGGCTACTGATTTGCTTGAGTTGATTTTATAACCAGCCAGTTTGCTGAAGTTGTTTATCAGCTATAGGATTTCTCTAGTGGAGTTTTTTGGGTCATTTAGGTAGACTATCATATCATCTGCAAACAATGATAGTTTGACTTCTTCCTTTCCAATTTGTATCCCTTTGACCTCCTTATGTTGTCTAATTGTCTGAGCTAGTACCTCAAGTACAATATTGAAAAGATAAGGAGAAAGGGGGCAGTCCTGTCTAGTCCCTGATTTTAGTGGGATTGCTTCAAGTTTTTTTCCGTTTAGTTTGATGCTGGCTACTGGTTTGCTGTATATTGCTTTTACTATGTTTTGGTATGGGCCTTGAATTCCGTTGAACAGACTTATTAGCTAATAACTTGGAGATGCTTCCTAGCAAAAGTAGCTTGTATTCTCCTGGATTTAAGCTGCCTAGAACCAAAGGAAGAAACCCTGAAGGTCAAAACCCATGTTTATTTACATCTGTATGGTGAATTCTAATTTGCACATGAATCTGACTGCCAAGTGTGATAATGGCTGATGGATACTTGCCAAGAAACAAAGGTCCCTCCTCCACTCAGTGTCCCTCTGATCACATCTTGGGGCTCTATTCCCTTCTGGTGACCACTGACCACATGAGAGAGTTGGAGAGGCTTCTGGTTGCTGTGGGCAAGGAGACCCAAAGCTAGCATGGAGAGGAATCTATAAATCACATCCTGTGAAGACATTATGAGAAAGATAGAGCTATTTGATATAAAGAAGAAGAGAGCACCACTAGAGTTTGTAAGGTCCATGGTAAGCACATCTTTTTGTGAGCATTCAGTGCTATAGTAAGGCTCAGGAGTCTACAGCTTCAAAGAAGGCTTAGGCTAGATCTTGTAAAGACTGGAGGCCCAGCACATAAAAGGGTTTAGGTTCTATCCCTGGCACTGGAAAACAAATAATAAGTAAAACCATTGCTAAAGCTAAAAGAAAAAGAAAAATCAAAACTGACTCTAACTTCAGCCATGTGTAAATGTCACAGAAGAGGGACTCTGGCATTTGTTGTCATGTGAGAAGTACTTGGTCACTTTGAAAGATTCAGTCTTTTAAATGTATGTAAACATTCATAGGTCTGTTTTCTCTTTGGTTCATCCAGCCTCTTTGCTAAGAAAGATGCACCTTTTGACCAAATATCACACACTTTTTAGACGGTCCTAGTGCCTGAAATCCTGATAGATTGGCAACATTTCCAGGAATAGTTAACTTTCTGACTTTTCTCCCTCTTTCTTTGTTCTCTTTTTATACCTCCCTCAAAGTAGACTTAGAATATAGACTTTGATTTAAAACTCAGCCAAGGAGAAGCAGCCATGTCATGTCCCCTTGCATTAGCTGAAAGGTGGAAGCCATGGTGGTCAGGTTTCTTTGCTTTCTACCTTCTGTGCAGAAGCAAAGTTTGCTTTGTGGCACTAATTAAATTTGTATGTTTATCTGTTGACTTTCAACCCACTCCGCTCTACAACATCTGCTTACTCTGTCCCCTTTCTCAGGTAACTTCACTGGCCTGATCCCCAATAATCCTGTATATGAGGGTATAAGGCTTAGAGTGAGATAGCACATGCATAAGGCACATCTTCATTAATTGATAACTATGATTCTTGTTAGTTATTAGACTATAATATAGAATAAGGGATGTAGCTCAGTTCGTAGAGTGCTTGCCTGCATACAAGGAGACCTACATTCAATTCCATACACTGTATAAATGGGCAGGTGCATGTGCCACACCGATTCCTGTCCAGCAGGGAAGAACGACTAGCACACCAGTTTCTTCCAGAGAGAGTTTACTCAGAATGTATGCCAAGTTACAGCTTGCTGGATATATCCCTGAATCTCCCTTGAGCGCGACTGATATACCCTTGCTAGGACGGCCCATGGTCTGAGATGACGTTTCACTCTGCCATTGGCTCAAGCAACATGGCGTGAGATCAGGCCAAGTGATCCACACCCCAAGCCTTATATGGACTTGTTTACTCCAGGCAGCCAGGCTCAGGCAGCGCCATCTTTAAGGCGCAGTCAGCTCTCCACAGGTGCATACCTGAATCATAGCCCTCTGGAGGTGGAGAAAAGAGTGGCAGAAGTTCAAGATCATCTTCACCTACACATTGAGCCACAGCTCAGCCTGTACTATATGAGGTCAAAAAACAAAACAAAACTGTATAACATAATAATAAAAGTATGAATGTATCAAGAGAAATCAAAGTAATTACTGCTAGACATTATAAAGGCAGAAAACAAAGATTCTAGAAGGTAATGGAAGATGAGGATGGCATGTTTTTATGACATGCATCTCTGTATCCTTCTCTAGGTAGCTGTACTTTCGATAGTGCTAGTTCTTTCCTTGTTTTCTTTGTTTGTTTGCTTTTGTTTATTTTTTGTTGGTTTTTTCTCTGACTTACTGTTCTTGTATCCTACTTAGGCAACTGCTGGTTCAGGCTTAGCAGCCTTCTCACACTATAACCGTTTAAAATTACTCAAACAAACCCAGAAAAGGTTTATAACAAGCCACTACTTTATGTCATATTAAAAATGACTGAGCAGAGAGTCTTTAGGTATAGGTTCCTTGGCATTATGGCATCTGATTCTTGTTTTCTACTGATTGATCAGAGCTATAATAGTGTCAGATTCTGAGTGTGGGATAAATAGGTTGATGGGTGGAAAATGGATGGATGTGTGATTAGGTTGGAGGATGTCTAGATGGAAGGATGTTTGGATGGCAAGTTGGATAGCTGAATGGAAGAATGGATGGGTGATAAATGGATGGAAGGGTAAGTGGACAAATTTGTGAGAGGGTAGGAGGATGGTTAAATGTATTATGTATGTATGTATGTATGTATGTATGTATGTATGTATGTATGAGTGGATGGATTGATGGATGGATAGATGGATGGATGGGTGGGTGGGTAAATGAATGGGTGGATGGGTGGGTGAGTGGATAGATGAGAGGATATATGAGAAGAGAGACAAATGGATAGATGACATACAGACATATGGACAGATAAATGCAGGGATGGATGGATGGATGGATGGATGGATGGATGGATGGAAAAGTCAGCACAGGGATAGTACTTTACATGTAGAAGCATCTCAGCCACTTCATTCAATATGGGTCTGCGGTTGGAATTTCTTCCAAGCTGCACAGACTTTACTCTTACTTCCTGCAGTCAGCAGTTCTTTGTATCTTCAAGCAACACAAATTCTCTTCAGAAAAGCTTAGCATGGACTTACAAAATCTTACATGGTGCAATAGAGATTCCTGCAAGTACTCTCTTTAAATAAACAAAATTACAATTTGAGGGGAACCACTCAGGCACCAGAGCTCACAAAGAAAAACCAGGCTAATTTTGTGCTTCAGTAATTCAAGATTCTTTGGCTGTGTGGTTGTGGGGGATACAGCATGACAGATGTGTTCAAGGTTTTCATGTCTCATTAAGAAATAGATTTTGCACATCGGTAGTTATGTGGGAGAGAAGATATAAACTATGCTAGGACTAAATATCTAGTAGTCACACTTTTTGAATATAAAAAGGCAGCACAGCTACATTTATTTTCATTTTAAGAAATGCTATAGAGGCAAATTATTGTCTCTTTAGTTCCATGGCTTTTTTAAGTTAAACTTGGAGAACCATGAGTCCATTTACTTGAATCAAGTATTAAAAAAGGATATGATTCTAAGCAGCAATTAAGACTTAAATGCCATCATTTGATTTCTCCCTGGAAAGCATTTGTTTGCCATCCTATGACTGAGATGTTAAATTGGCCACATCTGGAGACAAACCAAAGACAATGCTGTATCAAACCTCATTTTCAGAGGGCACATCTGCTTCCAGAGAGAAAAAAAATACAAAAATAAAAAGCAGCCAAAGAGAAACCAATGACCCATAACAAATGTAAGGGAGTAGGTGATAAGCTGTTACCATGGAGAGCAGTGGGATTAATTTGGAGCCCACTTGTAGGTATGGCCATGGTGACTCTTGGCTGAGCTATAGAGAAAGATACAACTTCCTGCCAGAACTGTAGGTTGCTCTGTGTCATCTTGTAGGAATTTTGTTATACCACCATTATCCTGTTCCTCTGTGACCTTCATGGCCAATCATGAGGAATGCCTCAAAGCCATGATTATATGGCTGAAGACCTGCTATTGTGGCCATGAGTGAGTGGGCCAGGCTAGACACTGGCTCGAAGTGGCCAGTTAGATTTTTTTGATCAGGTCTCTGACTTTGAGATCTAATTCAGGTGGGTATGTTTGCTTCAACTTAGTATGTGAGAACTTTGGGGGAGATCTGTTTGGACAAAGGTTCAGAGAAGCAGGTAAGGGTGAAAGATGACAAAAGATGACCATAAAAGACACAAGAGGATCTCTACTGGAATTGTTAGGGTCAGAGTCTGGGCCCTGACAGCCAATGATCCAGGCTGGTCCATCCATCCTTAGTGGGCCAAATAATGAGACAAATGACAGTGTGTGATGCTTTGTATATGCTTGGCCCAGGGAGTGGCATTATTAGAAGTTGTGGCCTTGTTGGAATAGGTGTGTCACTGTGGGTGAGGGCTTTGCGACCCTCATCCTAGCTGCCTGAAAGCCAGTATTCTGCTAGCAGCCTTCAGATGAAGGTGTAGAACTCTCAGCTCTGCCTGCATCATTCCTCCCTGGATGCTGCCATGTTCCTGCCTTGATGATAATGGACTGAACCACCGAATCTATAAGCCAGCCCCAAGTAAATGTTGTCTTTATAAGAGTTGCCTTTGTCATGGTGTCTGTTCACAGCAGTAACACCCTAATACAGTGAAAAGCAGAGAAAGGAGATGAATTCCATGTGGCTGCTTGGGGAAAAAGAGGTCTAGTTACCCCAAGCCCATCATTGGGGTCCTGACATAAGTTGATGTTTTAGTAGAAGGCAATCGGCATATGCAGATGAACAGTCCTTGTCAAGGTGTGGTTCTGCCCATCATTGCCCCATCATTGCCCTATCATTGTCTTAGATCCTGTCTTTCTTGCAAGGCACTTTGATGTGTCTTAACAGTGTGAAAATTCTTCTGGGGAAGTATGCTCCCACTCTGGCTATACAGGCTTCAGTGGAGAATCAGAAGGAAACTCCAGTTTCTCAGTTTAAAAGGGCTTAAAATCTTGTCTACTAATGATATTGCAAATCTTCAAATCCAGAGCCTTTCTTCAGGGTTACTGTACCAGGTAGAAGCAATTGGATGGGTAAACCATGGTAGGTACCATTTTGCTCTTTTACCACTCTGTTATACCAACTGGTGTTCTCTAGAGAAATGAAACACAGAGGAACCAGATGGCCTTGGGCCTGAAGATGAAATGGCTTCCAGTAAGCAGCATGCTTCAGTGATCTCATTGCAATGCTCAATAAAATAGTCATGTCCCACTAATAAATGGCTGCGTCTGTGCCTTTTAAACCAGTGGGAGAAATTTCTGTCCTAATTAGAGGACAGCTTATCCATAAACCAGAAGAATTGAGTTATATTAATTTCACATTATTAGGAAAATTAATGAGTCACTGTTTAATTTTCTATCCCTCTGTGGACTGAGTAAAGAAGCAAGAAGGAGTTTCTGTGGGTCAAGATGTCAGAAAAGATGGAATTTGGAATTTGTATTGATGTTCCTGACAGTACCACAACAACAGCATTTGGGTAAAGAAACTATAAGTAAGTAAGAAAGCAAGTAAGCAAGTAAGTAAATGAGATAAAAGGCAAAAATGAAACAAAAATCATCTTGCAAAGGATAAATAAACTTCAAGGCAGGAGTCAGACTTGCCAGAGATGCTGGAATTGTTTGTACAGGAACTTAGAGCTGATGCAACATGCTAAGGATATTATGAGAACAGCTTGAAATCTTGCAAGCATGGATGAATAATGTGATTGGTAAAATTGAAGTTCTGAGGAGCAATCAAATACAAATGCTAAAGATTATGGTTTTAATAGGTACAGACCATCCAAGAATGGTGAGTGTGCTAGAATAGCTATTATGTATGACTAATAGAAATTCAAAGTAAAGAACAAATAAACAGAAGTAACAGTCAAATAAAATTAATATTCTCCCCAATTTAATGTTGGATATGATACCCCAGATTTAGGAACATCAACCAGACTAAATAAGCCCCCAAAGTAATCTACATATATTCCAATTTCAGATAATCAAAAGCAAAGAAAAACATTGAGAGGGCCCAGAAGGGGAAACTTAAATACCTTACATGCAAGTGAACAAAGGTAAAAATTATAGTAGATAATTATATTCTGAGTAACTCTGCAAGCAAAGGAGAGAATACTGAGATAATTGAGATTCTGATTAGGACAGGTTGTTCCACTAACTGAGAATTCTCTACCCTGCAAAAGCACCCATGAAAAATAAAGAGATATTCAGACAAACCATGATAGAGCAATCAGGGCCTGAGTATGTACCCCACAGGAATTGATAAAATTTTCAGGAAGCAGAAAGTTGAGCCAGGTTAGGCACACAGGAGGCAAGGAAGAACAATGATGAGTAAATGACTGAACTCAATAGAAGAGCCATTCAGTAAGGTTAAAAACTCAGGAGACAACAGGTGTTGGCTAGGATGTGGTGAAAGAGGAACACTCCTCCACTGCTGGTTGGGATTGCAAGATGGTACAACCACTTTGGAAATCAGTCTGGTGGTTCCTCAGAAAACTGGACATGACACTTCTGGAGGACCCTGCTATACCTCTCCGGGGCATATACCCAAAGGATTCCCTGACATGCAATAAGGACACATGCTCCACTATGTTCATAGCAGTCTTATTTGTAATAGCCAGAAGCTGGAAAGAACCCAGATGCCCCTCAATGGAGGAATGGATACAGAAAATGTGGTATATTTACACAATGGAATACTACTCAGCAATTAAAAACAATGAATTCATGAAAGTTTTAGGTGAATGGTTGGAACTAGAAAATATCATCCTAAGTGAGGTAACCCAATCACAAAATAACACTCATAGAATACAATCTCTGAAAAATGGATATTAATTAGCCCAGAAGCTCTGAATACCCAAGGCACAATTAGCATAACAAATGACTCCCATGAAGAAGTAAGAGGTCCTGATCCTGGAAAGGTTTGATCTAGCATTGTAGGGGAGTACCAAGACAGAGAAAAAGGAGGGAAGTGATTGGAGAATGGGTGGAGAGAAGAAGTCTTATGGGACATATGGGGAGGGGGGAACTGGAAAAGGGGAAATCATTTGGAATGTAAACAAAGAATATAGAAAAATAATATAATATATATATATATATATATATATATATATATATGGCTCTTCTTTATGCTTTTATGGAAACCATAATACATGATGTGCTCATCAAGTGTCTTATATCAAGCAATAACTATTAACTGCAATCTACTCCAGTTTCGTGTCAAGAATCCCTCTTTACCTATACTACAAGACCAACATTGCTCTATGAATAAAGCAGATAAAGGCATTAATAAAAATGGAAGCCACGGGCCACTGTTCTTCATAAACACAGATGCAAATATGCTCAATGGAGCAATAGAAATTAAATATGGAAATACACAAAAATAATCACATACCAAGATGAAGTAGAACTTACTTCAGATATGGAAGGCTACTTCAACATTTAAAAATAAAGTGATATAATGTATTATGTCAACAGCCTAAATATGGGGGGCGGGGACACATGACTATATCAACTGAAACTGAGACTTAACAAGTACAACTGCACCTCATGGAGAAAACAATCAATAAATTAGAAATAAATAGGAACTTTCTACCAACACATTCTACAAAATATCACCTGGTCTCATGACTAACATTCAAGAACCAGAATATTCCCTTCTTAGGTCGACAGCAAATAAGTAAAGCAAAAATCCCTTACTTGTTATTGTTGGCAACATCATCTTGACATAGCCATGGGATCAGACATGAATAGGAAATAAAGCATACATATCAGGAAGAGGAAATGAAATGAACTTTGTATATGCCATGACTCTATACAGAATAAAAGAGAATCAACAAAAGTGTCTTGGAATTAATAAGACATGATAGTAAGTATTCAGGATGCAAGTTTAACCAGAAGAAATTGAAATCAAAGACATCAAACTATTTATGTTAGTACTATGAAAATGAAATGATTACATATAAATCTAACAATACATACATTATAGCTATATAAGTAAAGCTACAGAATTGATTAAAGATGGCAAAGCATTAAATCAGTGGATGAAGGAGAAATGGAGAATCTTCAGATAACAAGATTTAACTTTGTTGGACTTTTGGTTTGAACTACTATAATGAAGAGAGTTAATGCATTCCCAACTCTGCCTGGGGGATATTTACAAGCACTCTGATGTTTATATGGAGAAGTAAATGACTCAGAATACTGATTCGATCTTTAAAGATGATCTGAAGAACTGACAATATTATGCCTGGGCTTACTGTAAGCAACAGCCATTAAAGACAGCAGAGTATTAGCTAAAGAAGAGACACATAAATGGAACAAAGAGCTCAGAAAGGGAAGCATCCTGACTTCATTTCTGTTGCTGAGATAAAATATCCTGACTGTGACTATTGACTATTCTTAGTTGTCAACCTAACTACACCTGGAATTAACTAAAACCCTAATGGCTGGGCATGTCCATGACCAGCTTTTTCTTTATTAAATCATTTGAAGTAGAAAAACCAAGTTTTAATCTGGATCTTTTGGAGTGGGAAGATCAACCTTTAATCTGGGCCATACCTTCTGCTGGCAACCTATATAAATGACATGGAAGAAGGAAACTTGCTAGCAAGTTCATTCCTTCACTGGCATTACATCATACTTCTACAGGATCCCAGAGTGATGGGAAGACAAACTGAGACACAGCCTCATAAACTGAACAACTACTCTATTCTTGGACCTTCTGTTGGTAGACAGTCACTAGTGAACTAACTGGACCACAGCTTCTAAAATATTCTAATATATCATATATATTTGTTCTATCAGATCTGTTTCTCTAGACAACACTAATACCCTGATCAAAAGCAGCTTAGGAGAGAAAGGGATTTACTTCATTATATAATCCCAAGTTACAATCTATTATTGTAGGAAATTCGAGGCAAGATCTTCAAACAGCTAGTCATACTATATCCAGAGTCAAGAACAGAGAGATATGACTGCATATAGACTCATTTGTATGGCTCTAGTTTGTACTCAGATTACCTTCTCCATTTTTATACATTCCATGATTCCTCTGCCTAGGGAATGATGCCACATAGAGTAGCCTGAGTTTTTCCACATCTATCAATTCACTTAAGGCAATTACTCACACCTGTGCTGACATGCCTACTGAATATAGACAATCCCTCATTAAGACTCTCCTTCTGGGCTGGAGAGGAGAGATGGTTCAATGGTTAAGAGCACTGATTGCTCTTCCAGAAGTCCTGAGTTCAATTCCCAGCAACCACAAGGTGGTTCCCAAACATCTATAAATGGGATCTGATGTGTGTCTGAAGACAGTTACAGTGTACTCATGTAAATAAAGTAACTACATCTTTAAAAAAAATAAAAGACTCGCCGGACAATGGTGGTGCATGCCTTTAATCCTAGCACTTGGGAGGCAGAGACAGGGATTTCTGATAGCCAGGGCTATACAGAGAAACCCTGTCTCAAAAAAAAAAAAAAAAAAAAAAAAAAAAGACTTCCTTTCCAAGTGATTCTGGATGGCAACAAGTAGACAAAGCTAACCATCAGCAGATCTTTCTTTATCTTTTTTTTAAATTCGATATATTTTTTTACTTACATTTCAAATGATTTCCACTTTTCTAGACCCCCACTCCCTGAAAGTCCCATCATCCCTCTTCCCTCCCCCTGTTTTCCCACCCAACCCTTCCCAATTCCCTTTTCTGGTTTTGCCCTATACTGCTTCACTGAGTCTTTCCAGAACAAGGGGCCACTCCTCCGTTCTTCTTGTACCTCATTTGATGTGTGGATTATGTTTTGGGTATTCCAGTTTTCTAGGTTAATATCCACTTATTAGTGAGTGCATACCATGATTCATCTTTTGAGTCTGGGTTACCTCACTTAGTATGATGTTCTCCAGCTCCATCCAATTTGCCTAAGAATTTCATGAATTCACTGTTTCAAATGGCTGAATAGTACTCCATTGTGTATATATACCACATTTTTTGCATCCACTCTTCTGTTAAGGGATACCTGGGTTCTTTCCAGCTTCTGGCAATTATGAATAGGGCTGCTATGAACATAGTGGAACATGTATCCTTATTACATGCTGGGGAATCTTCTGGGTATATGCCCAGGAGTGGTATAGCAGGATCTTCTGGAAGTGAGGTGCCCAGTTTTCGGAGGAACCGCTAGACTGATTTCCAGAGTGGTTGTACCAATCTGCAACCCCACCAGCAGTGGAGGAGTGTTCCTCTTTCTCCACATCCTCGCCAACACCTGCTGTCTCCTGAATTTTTAATCTTAGCCATTCTTACTGGTGTAAGGTGAAATCTCAGGGTTGTTTTGATTTGCATTTCCCTAATGACTAATGAAGTTGAGCTCTTTTAAAGATGCTTCTCCACCATCTGAAGTTCTTCAGGTGAAAATTCTTTGTTTAACTCTGAACTCAATTTTTTAATAGGGTTATTTGGTTTTCTGGAGTCTAACTTCTTGAGTTCTTTATATATATTGGATATTAGCCCTCTATCTGATGTAGGGTTGGTGAAGATCTTTTCCCAATTTGTTAGTTGCCGATTTGTCCTTTTGATGGTGTCCTTTGCCGTACAGAAACTTTGTAATTTTATGAGGCCCCGTTTGTCAATTCTTCATCTTAGAGCATACGCTCTAAAGTTTCTGTTCAGAAACTTTCCCCCTGACCAATGGCCTCAAGGGTCTACCCCAGTTTCTTTTCTATTAGCTTCAGAGTCACTGGCTTTATGTGGATGTCCTTGATCCATTTGAAGTTGAGCTTAGTACAAGGAGACAAGGATGTATCAATTCCCATTCTTCTGCATGCTGACCTCCAGTTGAACCAGCACCATTTGTTGAAAAGGCTATCTTTTTTCCATTGGATGTTTTCAGCCCCTTTGTCCAGGATCAAGTGGCCATAGGTGTGTGGGTTCATTTCTGGATCTTCAGTCCTGTTCCATTGATCCACCTGCCTGTCACTGTACCAATACCATGCAGTTTTTAACACTATTGCTCTGTAGTATTGCTTGAGGTCAGGGATACAGATTTCCCCAGAATTTCTTTTGTTGTTGAGAATAGTTTTAGCTCCTGGGTTTTTTGTTATTCCAGATGAATTTGAGGATTGCTCTTTCTAACTCTGTGAAGAATTGAGTTGGGATTTTGATGGGCATTGCGTTGAATCTGTATATTGCTTTTGGAAAAATGGCCATTTTAACTATATTAATCCTGCCCATGAGGTCTTCTTCCATTTCCTTCTTCATAGGCTTGAAGTTCTTGTCATACAGATCTTTCACATGTTTGGTAAGAGTCACCCCAAGATACTTTATACTGTTTGTGGCTATTGTGAAGGGGGTCATTTCCATAATTTCTTTCTCAGCCTGCTTATCCTTTGAGTATAGGAAGGCTACTGATTTGCTTGACTTGATTTCATAACCTGCACTTTGCTGAATGGAGTTTTTTGGGTCACTTAGGTAGACTATTATATCATCTGCAAATAATGATAGTTTGACTTCTTCCTTTCTAGTTTGTATCCCTTTGACCTCCTTTGTCTAATTGTCCTAGCTAGTACCTCAAGTACAATATTGAAAAGATAAGGAGAAAAGGGGCAGTCCCATCAGCAGATCTTTAACAAAGGAGCAAAGAAGATACAAAGAATCAAAGACACCCTTCAATAATTGATAACCCTCCAAAAACTGAGCATCTCAACACAACTATGTGAATCCAGACACAAACCTTAAACCTTTCACAAAAGATAAGTCAAACCTATAATAAAACAAGATATCAGATTCTAATCTCTGAAACTCCTTGTTCAACAGGGAGAAAATGTGACATATCTCGGCATTAGCAATGACTCATTAGATACAATCCTAAAAGCATGAACTTGGAAAGAGAGTCTTAATGAGGGATTGTCTGTGTTCAGTAGGTATGTCAGCACAGCTTTGAGTGCTTGTCTTAAGTGAATGAATGAATAGATGTGGAAAATTTCAGCCTACTATAGGTGGTATCATTCCCTAGGCAGGGAATCAGACTGTACGAAAATGAAGAAGGTAAGCTGAGTACAAGTAAGTACACATGTGGGCTTCCATGCATTCATTTCTCTCTGTTCTTGACTGAAATAACTGACAAGCTAGTCTCCATTGAAATGAACAATATCTGTTCTCAGAATGATAATGAGATAATGGGAAAACAAACAGCAGACTGAAGTAAAATACTTGCAGTGGATATAGACTGACTCTTCACCAAAATTCACCTTAGTTTTTCAACATTGGTTAATTGAAATTCATCCTGACAGATGTTTGAGCCAAAATTCTTGAGTCAGCTTTATCCATCGCTCCTTGTGTTTGAAGTCTAGGCCTCATTGGCAGGAGGGCATCTCCCATGTTCAGTCTGTTTAGGAAATTAGATCATCCCCACTCCCATTTTGTCTTAGCCAATGTTTTCTCTGTGGTAGCCTCCTAACATGCCTGTTCACTTCTGTTTCTAAACTATTTATGATCCACCCAATGCAGTAGCAGTAGCAGTATTGCTTTGTAGATGTAATTCACTGTCACCTTGTTCTCTCTGCTTCAGCCTCCTTGTCTATCTTCTTTTCTATGAGCATCAAAGCCCAGCTTTTCACTTTTTTTTCTTTTTTTTCTTTACTATGAATTCTTTTTTTATTTGATATATTTTTTATTTACATTTCAAATGATTTCCCCTTTTCTGGCCCCCCCCCCACTCCCTGAAAGTCCCATAAGCCCCCTTCCCTCCTCCAGTTTTCCCTCCCACCCCTTCCCACTTCCCTTTTCTGGTTTTGCCCTATAATGCTTCACTGAGTCTTTCTAGAACAAGGGGCCACTCCTCCTTTCTTCTTGTACCTCATTTGATGTGTGGATTATGTTTTGGGTATTCCAATTTTCTAGTTTAATATCCACTTATTAGTGAGTGCATACAATGATTGATCTTTTGAGACTGGATTACCTCACTTAGTATGATGTTCTCCAGCTCCATCCATTTGCCTAAGAATTTCATGAATTCATTGTTTCTAATGGCTGAATAGTATTCCATTGTACATATATACCACATTTTTTGCATCCATTCTTCTGTTGAAGGATACCTGGGTTCTTTCCAGCTTCTGGCTATTATAAATAGGGCTGCTATGAACATAGTGGAGCATATATCCTTATTACATGCCGGGGAATCCTCTGGGTATATGCCCAGGAGTGGTATAGAAGGATCTTCGAGTAGTGAGGTGCCCAGTTTTCTGAGGAACCGCTAGACTGATTTCCAGAGTGGTTGTACCAATTTGCAACCCCACCAGCAGTGGAAGAGTGTTCCTCTTTCTCCACATCCTCTCCAACACCTGCTGTCTCCTGAATTTTTAATCTTAGCCATTCTGACTGGTGTAAGGTGAAATCTCAGGGTTGTTTTGATTTGCATTTCCCTTATGACTAATGAAGTTGAGAATTTTTAAAGATGCTTCTCTGCCATCCGAAGTTCTTCAGGTGAAATTCTTTGTTCAACTCTGTACCCCATTTTTAATAGGGTTATTTGGTTTTTTGGCATGCAGAAGAATGCGAATTGATCCATCCTTGTCTCCTTGTACTAAGCTCAACTCCAAATCGATCAAGGACCTCCACATAAAGCCAGACACTCTGAAGCTAATAGAAAAAAAACTGGGGAAGACCCTTGAGGACATCGGTACAGAGGGAAAGTTCCTGAACAGAACACCAATAGCATATGCTCTAAGATCAAGAGTTGACAAATGGGGCCTCATAAAATTACAAAGTTTCTGTAAAGCAAAGGACACCATCAAAAGAACAAATCGGCAACCAACAAATTGGGAAAAGATCTTCACCAACCCTACATCAGATAGAGGGCTAATATCCAATATATACAAAGAACTCAAGCTTTTCACTTTTATCATCTGCTGGAAGCACTCCATGGCCATCACACATTTCCCTTAGTAATCAACACAATCACATTCTTCCATCCCTTTAATGCTTATGTCACAGCTCAAGGCTAAGTCCTCAGCTGTCCTACTCATTGGCTGCAGTACAATGCTCTGTCTATAATACCCCTTATTCTCATGTACTTACCAGTTTCTCACATTCTCTATGTATTTGTCAAGGTTCTTCAGGGAATCAGAGCTAATACAATATATATTATAGTATGGATATTGCATTAGTCAAGGTTCTCTAGAGTCACAGAACTTATATGTTATCTCTTTATAGTGGGGAAATTTGTTGGTGACTTACAGTCTATAGTCCAACTCCCAACAATGGTCAGGAGCAGTTGTGAATGGAAGTCTAAGGTTCTAGCAGTTGTTCAGTCCCACAAGTCAAGCAGGTGAAGAAGAGAGAGTGAATCTTCCTTCTTCTAATGTCCTTATGTAGGTCTCCAGCAGAAGATATGGTCCAGATTAAAGGTGTATGACACCTTTAATCTGGGATTTGCTTTGTCCCAGATGACCTTGAAGTCAGAGATCATCTCCCTGTCTTAATCTTCTGGGATTTCATAGCCACTATGCCTCAAGATCTCCATGCAAAGATCAGGTCAGAAACTTGTATCTCTCAGCCTCCAGATTAGGATCACAGGTGAGCCTTCCAACTCTGGACTGTAGTTCATTCCAGATATAGTCAAGTTGACAATCAGGAGTAGCCACTATAGGTATGTTCATTTTTTCACTCTGTCACCAAGGCTTGATGGATCCATGGTGTCTGTCCACAAGCTGGAGAGCCAAGAAATTAATCAGCAGCTTAGTACCACAGGTGAAAGACTCAAAACAAAACACTGAAGATACCTTCCATTCATCCAACATCTATAGGCAGGAAACCTAAGACCCTCCCATTACTCTCACTCCTGGGAGCTTCTAGCACAAGTCAGATTCTAATGGCCAAATAACCTAGAGTCTGATGTTTAAGGCCTGAAACAGGGTCAAACATAAACTCATAGAAAGATGGGCAGAGAATGGAGAGAATTAGTTACTTTTATTGTTGCTATGACAAAATATCTAACAAAAGTGACTTAAGGAAGGAAGGGTTCAGTTTGACACACAGCTGGGAGATACCATCCATCATAATACGGAAGGGATACGGATATCAGTAAGAATTAAAGCAGCTAGCCACATTGCACCTACAGTCAGGAAGCAGAGAGATGAATTCGGGCTATCAGGCAGGTTTTCATTCATTTCAGGACCTCAACCCATGGTATGGTACCATTGACATTTATAGTAAGTCTTTCCACCTCATTTAAATAAGTCTAGAAACTATCACATACATGTTCATGTGTTTGCTTCCATGATGATTTTAAATGCCACCAAATGGTCACGAAGATTATCTATCACAGACAATTTCTCACTTTCCCTGCTTGTTCATTCTATCCTGAACTTCAGATTGATGGAGATTGTTACTCAAAACCCAAGTAAAGATTTTCCATTTGATTTGTAGACTTCACACTAGTGGCAATAGCCTCACAAGCATACCCTACTGCTAGTAGGTTTTACCAGCCCTCTGGGTATCCTTCAGAATGGTAAGAGAACACCTTAAATTATCCATCCCACCATGCATTTGTGCATTACATCATTATATCTCTTCCCCCAGATGCATGAGTACTTATGCATGCAAGATTATTAAGAGCAGGAAGTCATCACTTTTGTAGGATGATGTATCCCAAGCACCAAGCACAATGCTCTGCATCTGTGCCTGAAAGAGATTCATCATTATTACATCATTGATTCATTCAGAAGATACTGCTGAATAAATCTGTTATCATGCTGACCATGGAGTACCTTGGCTCAGAAAATCTTTTCATAAATTCTGTGAGCACTCACTAAACAAGCATTTCATAGCAAATGGGAACAGAAGAGAATTTACACCAAGTATTTATGGTAGTTCATAATGTGATAGTCCTGGTTCTACTAGAACTGTAGATGATGGAGGAAGGGTGTTAAAAATGAAGGATCCAGTGTTACCTCAATGGGAAGATCAGGCTTGGCAACAGTCAGCAGTTAGGATACCATCTATATAAAGAGTAAGACAAATGTTTGTAACTATCAATTTGAGTCATCGTTAACTGATAAATATAAAGAGGTTGTATATAATAATGGGTCCTGTGTAATATTTAATAGCTACATACACTGCATAATATTCATATCATGGTGAATAGTCAATGGATTTCTTTCTTCAAACTTCATTTGCCAGTGGTATGCCTTTCAAACCCCATCTTTTGAGTTTTTGTAAGTGCACAGTATGTAACTATTATCTACAGTCACAATGATGGGCAATTGTGCACCAGGTCTTCCTGCTCTTGCCTGTGTGTAAGTTAGGATCCACTGATCAGCCTTCCCTTCTCCTCTCATTCCACTCTGTCTCTGGCCTCTGGAATCTCAACCTCTAGTGCCTAATATTTTCTTTGATTCCCACACATGTGATTAGGTGGTGTTTGTCTTCCTGTGTCTCACATATTGCCACCTAAGAAGATCTGGTTCTATTCATCCACACGAGTAGCTGCACATTGTTAGAAGTAGGTCTGTATTCTGCAGAAAAGGATAACACATTCCAAAGTATTCCCACAAGGAAAAGGAGTTTTACTTCTTCTACAGAAAGGTGCCTAGGTACATCAAACCAGCAGTCACTCCCAGTGGGGTTTCCTGTTTTGTTGTTTTTAATACCTACCTAACTGTTGGGAGTAACCCACAGACATCTAAGGAAAACAGGAACATAAATCATGCAGGGGTGTCTCCTCAATGCAGAATATAAAATCAAATACCTGTACTCGATCCAGAAAGCTGAGAGTGTCTATTGTTTATGATGTGGTAATTCTTTTTGTTATCTATGGTGGCAGACCTCAGCCACCTTTTGTTATAGAGCAGACCTCTTCCAAATTACCTGGAGTGATTATCCCAGACTCTCTCTCTCTAGACCATTATCTTTAGTCTCCAGAGTCAATAAAACCTATTCTTGGAGATGTCACATCTATTTTATATACTACTGACCCCTATGCTGTCTTGGCTAGAGACTACATTTAATCCTAGGCCCTTTAGCTATAGCTCATGGCCACATATACTTAGTAGAAGAATTTCTCAGTAGTCATCCCTTAAGCTTTATTGAGCACCTGGAATGGGAATTATTGCTTCCTGGAAACTTTTCCCTAAATCCTATATGTTTTAAATATGCTGACAAGGAACCTCCTGGCATTAGACTCCCTGATGTCTGATCCAGGTTGACAAAGTCAATCTGAACTAAGCATTCTCATCTCTTGGCAGATCATAGCCTGCCTTGACACATACAGGGTCCCCTTCACCTAATGCCCAGGGGTTTTATTTCTCAATATGAATGCTCAAAGCTTGGTCTCATATGCTTATGCAATAGGATAGTTGGAAACAACATAGCTGATAAGCAGAATACAATTTTGAGTATAACCTTGAGTATATATTTTGGTTTCAAGAGGTGCTGATTCTGGCAGAATTTTAATTCCTGCCAAGGGCCTTCTTTACTATTCTTTTAAATGGAGCCTTGTCATATTTAACTCTTTGTAGGAAAACACACAATACACTTTCCATGAAATAAGGATTTCACTTTTTAAATGGCTGAAAGTATCCCGCTGTACATATGTGCCACATTCCCTTTATCTAATCATAGGTTGATAAGCAACTTTACTGTGTCCAGGGTTTGGCTAATGTGAAAAGGGAAGTAAGCATCATGGTGGTGCAGATGACTCTTGGACATATGGACTTCATTTCTTTGGATATAAACCCAGGGGTGATGTAACCAGACCCTCCAATGGAAGCCTTGAGATGGACATAATATAAATAGAGATATTCAGGCCTTTCTGTTCATCTAACAGAAAAGTTCATTTCATTCACAAAACTAGTGTATATATAATAAGCATGTAGGATTCTGAGATCAAGCTGATCTCCAAAAAAAGGTACAAAATATCTGACTTTTCATCTATCAAAGAATAAGGGAAAGGGGTAAAAGAGTCTGATAGAAGCAGAAATTCAATAAGACTTTTCTCATTAAAAATTAGAAAATTTTAATGGCCCGTTTTCTTCAGCCTAAAAGGCAATGCAGTTTTAGGAACGGAGAGTAGGGACAGTGGAGGCTACCAAGGTTCCATGTCTTCTGCCCCACAGGAAAGGTTAGCTTGTCCCATAGGTAAATTTACATATGTTCTGCCCCTTGCCGCACAGCCTTCTATAAAATGTAAAGCAGCCAAATAAATCCATTTTCCTTTGCCATTTTATACTTCTAAACTCTTTTGGAATGCAGGGAAACAGAGGCAACAGTCTTATGAGCCTAAGTGTCCAGTCACAGTGCAATCAAAGAAGCACACTGTTACCAGGGTCTAGTTCTGGACTCTTCTTAGCTCCACATCCCTCTGATCTCTCTCCTATAGTTTATCCCCTTGATTTTGCAAGTTGCTGCAGATGAGAGATTTGTCTGTCATAACTGACCTGTAAGCCTGACATAACTGACTGGCTACCTAGTAATATCTGTATCATAAATTTTATTTTACTTTTTGGCAGAACCTCCATGTTGATTTGCATAATCACTATACTTTTATCATAAAAAATCATCTAAATAAAAAAACAAGGATTGGAAGGACAGAAGGAAAGAAGGAAGGGAAGGAGGGAGGGATGGAGGGACAGAGGGATATAGGGAGGGAGGGACAGATAGTTAAGCATGGGGGAAAGGCTGTTGTAAATCCTATGGTAACTAAGACCAGGCTCCTGTGTTCCCATAACTCTCAAAGTGGAGGCACAAGATTATAAGTTCAAGGTTAGTCTTAGTAACCTAAAAGGCCCTTCCTTAAACAAAACAAGCAAAACAACCTAGTAAATTTAAAACCTTGATTTCAAATTCCAGAGCATCTTGGGGAAGGCTCAAGCAGATATGTGGAGGCAGAATCTGTATCATTAAACATCGTTCAAAACTATACATATATTCTATGTGCTTCATCATAATTTGCAGCCCAGATGGTACCCACCTTGGTGGATTCTGTGGTTACTGTGTGCACAGTTGATGCAGCATTCAGCTGCTGACATGTGGAGGGCAAGAAGGTTGCAATTCTTGATCCCCAATTTGTCAAACAGTCACATGCAATCTGGTCTTAACATCTGTTATAATTGATCCCAAAGGAGAGGCCACTTATGTTCCCACATGCCAGAACAATCTGCGTGCAGGATGTTTTTGCCTATTTTTTTTTTGAAGTCCCTCACACAGCTCTGTACTTCTAGTCTTATCATGCTCCTGTTTATAAATCCTGATATCTTCTAATCCCTGTCCCTCTCCACATGACTTTGATACCTAATTCCATGGTCATATCACCATCATCACCATCATCAGCATCACCAGTAGCAGCAGCAGCAGCAGCAGCAGCAGCAGCATCTAATCACCATCCACACTCTTCAGTGTCCACAGCAGTGTTATTTCTCAGTTCTGTTTTCAGTGCCCTGAGGAATGAGGCAGCGTCCTTTTCCCTATTTTAGATTTTGCAATCATTTCAGTGCTACATAGCTGCCTTCAAGTTCAGAGCACTGGCCCTGGTCAGGGTCCCTGCTGGATACCTCTGACCTTGGCTTAAACATACATTGCTCTGATGCATGTCAGGAATTTTCAAAGATGCTCACCAAGACAGTGCTATGTTCACTGTTGTTTCTAGAGAAGTGGCCCCATTCAGATTCAGCAAACAATTATTATAGGCAGGTTTTGTACCAGATACAGCACCTGTATTTCTATACATTGAGAGAACTTGTAAGCCAGTTGTTTGGCCAGTTAATTGTCTAGTCCCTACCTTTGTGTGTGTGTGTGTGTGTGTATGTGTGTGTGTGTGTGTGTGTGTGTGTGCAGTTGATATGTGTGGTGAACATATGCATGTGTGAGGATGAGGATGGTTATAGCTCATGCATGTACATGAAGTTCAGAGGAGGACCTTCAATGTTTTACTCAACGACTCTCTGCCTCATTCCCTGAAGACATGTCTCTCACTGAACCGAGAGCTCTGCTGGCAGCCAGTGAGGACAGCAATCCTCAGGTCTCATTTGCACACAGTTCTGGGATTACTGACATCCACAGTCATGTCGCACTTCTCATATGGATGACAGGATTTGAACTGAGGTCCTCTTGCTACTACAGCAAGCTCTCTTGCCCACTGGGTCATCTTCCTGTGTCCCTGGTTCTTATTTGAGCATCTCTAGTGCTATAAAACCAGAAGACTCTGCCCCTTGTTCGCTTCCCTACCCGTTTCCCCCCTTCCTCCTCAATCCTCCCCTCTCCTTTCCTCTTCTGTCCTCCCTTTTGTCAAATTCCTCTTCCTCCCTTTCGCTCATTTCTTTTCTCTCCTCAGTTTCCATCCTCTCTACACTATTCTCCATTCTGTCCTCTCCCTTCATCTCCTCTCTTCTCATACTTTCTTTCCTTCCTTTCATCTCTCCATCATCCTCTCTTGCCTTCTTTCCCTTCACCCTTCACTTCTTTCTCCTTACCCCTCAGACTCTCCCCTCTCTGAAACAGTCTTTCTGTGTACCCCAGGCTAGCCTCAAGCCCCCAACCTTCTAACTAAGATTTATTTGCTTGCTCCATCCTGCCCAACTCATCCCTCTTTCTCAGCTTTTCTTCCCCACACCAGTGATTCTCCGTGATGGTTCCATGTTAGAATGGACAGAGTGCTTTAATTTATAAAAAATTAAACAAATAAAAGTAAAAATAAAAACCACATACTCGGACTCTTTGTCCTGAGATTTTCATTCTCATATATTTTCTTCAGAAGTCAAGTGTATGGACCACTCTGACTTAGCCAGCTCTAGACTATGGTTCTATGGGTGCAGATTTGTGAGCCACTGAAGAACAATGAGGAAGATGAAACTCATACCCCACTAAGATGTGTGCGACGCTGAGATGTAGTTCACATCCCAAATCTCAGTGTCTTTGACATATCATGCAACATTGTAAAGGGAGTCCAGTTCCCCTGTGCCTACCTGAGGAACAGTCCCTCTCTCCTGTGGCTAACACTTCAGTTCCCCAAAGTCAGCACCACTAATAGCACTCTACTCTTCCTGCACAACCTCATTTAACTACGACCATGACCTTCCTAACCAGACCACACACACACTCTGAGTCCTTCTCTGAGAAAAGTTTGTCCTTACCCTTCCTCTATGGGGCCACCTCTCAGACTTATTCTGATAATCCTGTCTCTGCCCTGCAGGCTTTCTCACTTTTCTTTGCTTCTTTTACAGCTTCCAGTTTTAATTTTGCTGAAATTTTACCTGTATTATTTACTTAGCTCACCACTGTGACAAGAAACTTAACAGCAGCCTCTCAAGAAGCCTTCATTTTGGCTCACATTTGGAGGGTATAGTCCACCAGGGCCTGGAAGTCAGGGAAGCAGAAGCATGAGGCAGCTAGCTGGTCACATCATATCCACAGTCAGGAAGCAGACCAAGAAAAATGCTCAGCCCCACTTTGTCCTTTGTATGAGTTGGGGACCCCAGCCCATGGGTTTTATTGCCTATATTTAAGGCGTGATCTAGACAATTCTTAACAGGCATGCAGAGAGGCTAACCTAGTCTACATAATTCTTCCTAGACATGCTTTCAGGATTGTTTCCATGACAATACCAAAACTTATCAAATTGACAGTTGGGATTAACCACATGTATAATTGCCTTCCTCTAAACTACTGCAATGTTCAGTATGGCTGCTTCCCCAGAATGGCAAGCACTCAGTCTTTGTAGTGCCCTGTGTTCTCTGGTGTATGACTGGTGACATGCACTCTTAATTAGAAAATTCTGAGCTCTGTAATCACTGAAACCATCCTTCTCATCCGTGTTTAGAGCTGGATATGTATCCCATGGCTTCAGATGTGTGTTTCCTACCCTCAGAATTTCACATGCAAAATAGCACTGGCATTGCCCATGCCTACACAGTGAAATGAGGCGTTGAGAAATTCTTTCAATTAGTGTCTAATTAGCTCTGAGCTGCTGGCAGATAAAATGGTGTGGATTTTATTGCAATAGGTATCATAGTTTACAATGCTACTTCTATAGAAGCTGGCCGTTCCATAGAGGAATTGGCAGCTTTGACTGAATCCAAACCTATTCACAGTCTCACCCCAGATCCCAGCACCTCTTTCTGGATGAATTAACTGCCTCTGTAGACTGCATGCTGAAGTTGCATAATATAAAAGGATAAGAAAAAGAAGAAAGAAAAGAAGAGAAAGGGAACAATAATGTTAGCAGCATGACATATAGGACAAAAAGAAAGAATCCAGAAGGACTCTGAACAGGTGATTCTGTACCAGAGGCCTGGGAGAAGAAAGTTCAAAACATTGTGAAATCTGAACACTGCCTTTGCCTCCTGAGTCTGTGTTTCTGTGAAGTTACTTGGGAACATGGAACAATCCACATGAGCAATGAGTCTCTAAGGACTTCAGAGTCTCCTTCCTAATTTATCTGTTGATGTCTTAACACACAAAGCCACGGTGTCTGGGAAAGGGGCCTCTGGAGTTAATTGGGTTTAAATGATGCCTTCATGATGGGGTTAATGTCTTTGCAAGAAGAGACCCTGGGGAGATTGCTGGCTTGCTTTCTCTCTGAGACATGTGAGGGCAAAGAGACTAAAACAACAAACCAAACCATAACAAAATAAACCAAACAAAAAAATTAGCCCTCTTCAAGCCAAGGATGGTGCCCTTACTAGGGCCCAACCATGGTGTCTATTCCTGTGCCTGGCTTCCTGTGCCTGTGGAATTCTACATTAAGTAGACTGCATTACATCATTTATATACAATGAAGGAGCAGAGCCCAGAGAAAGCACGCAAGTGTGTATACACACACACACACACCAAATAAATATAATTATAAGTCAAAAAGACAGATGACTCTGTGGGCCCTTGCCAACTGGGTGCATATTTCCAAGTCCCATCCCAGCACAAGATACACACAAACACACACACTCACATATACACAAACATATACAAATACACATAAACAAATACATGCATGCACACATAGAAAGAAACCCACAAGAAATTATCAATATGAAATTATAAAATCTGTTCAAATAATTTTGGCAAAGAAAACAGAAACAAAATTAAAAAACATTCTAAAGAGGGAAAAATCAGCAAAATTAAACATATCAGATTAATAAATATGATAAATAAAAGTAAACTCACTATACTAACTTTAAAAAGAGAACTTTATGGGGTCCCAAAGTAGCCCTCTGTGATCCAAGAACTGGTCACATGTCTAAAAGAAAGTCATTGTTAATATACTCTAAGTAGACAGTCAGAAGCAGAAAAATGTATCATTTTAACAGTGATGGCTTGCAAGCAAAATTCTCCATTAATATCAGATAAAGTACACTTTTATGACAGAGTTACCAGATGAAGAAAGGAATGACACACACTGATTAAAGTATTAATCCACCCAGACACCAAAAGAGACAATGCACATTGATAAAAGTATTAATCTACCCAGATGCAGTGATCCATTACAGATGTACCCAAACAACAAAATGGCACAACTCCCAGGACAAAAGCAAAAACGAAGGGAGAAATAGATAAATCTACAATTATGCTGAAAACTTTCCTGGTCTTTCTCAACAGCTGATAGAACAACTAGACAGAAAGTCAATAAGGATACAGAATCGCCCAACAACAGCATCCATCAGCAGGATCCAGTCAATATTTGCCAAATGCTCCATCCAACAGCGGCAGAGTTCACACTCTGCTCAAGACCCCAAAAGCATGAACAAAAGAGGCCAAAGACTAGGCCATAAAACAAACCATGGCAAGTTCAGACAAATTGAAATAACTACAATCCACTCTAACTTGAATTTATCAGCAGAAATAGCCAGGACACTTTCAAATGTGTGCCAACTAAACAAAATGTCGAGAGAACCTAGGAATCCAAAAATTACCCTAAGTAAATTAAAATATACATTGAACAGAATGAAATGAATATCAAAATTAACTGAAATATAGTCAGCAGGTATGTGTATAGAATCTAGCATACACTGATTTATTTTATTTTATATTTACTTATTGTTTGCATGTGTATGCATGTCATGTGTCTGTGTGTATGTGCTCATAAATGCAGTTACTCAAAGAGGCCAGAAGAGAGCATCATATACCATGGAGCAGTAATAACAGGTGGTTGTGAGCCACCTGATGTGGGTGCTGGGAACTGAACCCAGATCTTCTTGAGATCATCAGTCACTCTTTTTTATTCCTTGATTTTTATTGGGTATATTATTTATTTATATTTCAAATATTATCCCCTTTCCTGATTTCCCCCCAGGAACTCCCTATCTCATCTCCCCTCCTCCTGCTTTTATGAGGGTGTGCCCCAACCTACCCACTCACTCCCACCTCCCTGCCCTTGCATTCCCCTACATTGGGGCATCAAGCCTTCACAGGACCAAGGACCTCTTGTCCCATTGATGCCTGCCTGACAAGTCCATCCTCTGCTAGAGATATGGCTGGAACCATGGCTACCTCCATGAGTACTCCTTAGTTGTTTGTTTAGACCTTGGGAGCTCTGGTTGGTTGATATTGTTGTTCTTCCTGTGGGGTTGTAAACCCCTTCAGTTCCTTCAGTCATTTTAGAGGAGTCACCAGTCACTCTTAACAGCAGAATCCTCCTTCCTTCCAGACACTAGAGTGAGCATCATTTTCTGTCTTGTGGTTGTTTTCCCTATTCTTTCGATACCAGCTTCCCTTAGAAATATTTTTCGAGACTGTAACTACACACAAATGTATTTATTAAAGATTATACTGCACTTTTGTCCACAAATAAGTTCAGGGTATAAATAATAATCATAAAAACTTTAAAGTAAGAAGTTTTTGGTAAGAACATTTTTAGTAATGTTGGAAATTTTTAAAGTAAGGAACTAGATTTAACAACAATACCAGTTTCTTATTTTTTCTCTGTTCAGTCTCTGTTCTTCAGGCACCTCAGTCTGGAGATTAGAGATTGAATTCAATCACCTGATAAAAGCCACTGATTCTTTGATGCCTTATAGTTTCCAGGAAGTCTCCCTAAATCACATTAGTCATTCAGAAAAAAAAAAAGGAAAAAAGCCCTTCTCCTCCAAGGTCAGTAGTAGTACTTTTGACATATGTATCAATTATCATAATACCTAGATGTATATTTTGGTGCTTGACATAAATGTGACTTTCAACTTCTATATGAACTCCTTGGGATCCAGATACTTGGTAAAGAATGTCAAAAAAATAATGTCAAACATTCTGACAAAAATAGAATATTGAAATCTAGAGCTTGGAGAGGGTTGGGGTGCAACTCCATGACAGAGAACTTGCCTGGCATATGTGAATCCCTGGGGTCAATACTCTGCCAAAGGGGATAACTGAAAATTGGAAAGGATTAGAACTTCAAGTACTGAAGTACGCTAGCAGGCCATGGCTCCAATTCAATGGGCATATGTCTAGAACTTTTTCTGAGCAGTGTCCTAGGCAGCATCTGAAACCAGACTTTAGACTGTCCTGTGCCTTTCTCCTTGGCTCTGCTTCCATCCTTTGCAAGTTGTTGTTGTTGTTGTTGTTGTTGTTGCTTTTTTGGGTTTTTTTTTTTTTTTTGGTTTTTTGGTTTGGTTTGGGTTGGGTTTTCAAGACAGGGTTTCTCTGTATAGCCCTGGCTGTCCTGGAACTCACTTTGTAGACCAGGCTGGCCTTGAACTTAGAAATCCACCTGCCTCTGCCTCCCAAGTGCTGGGATTAAAGGCATGCACCACCACTGCCTGGCCCTTTGCAAATTTGATAGCACTAGAATCCTTCTCCCTTGCTGTCTCCAAAGGTTAAGCTGACACTGACACCTCCCTAAGATATTTCCTCTATCAGCAAGGCAAAGTGCAAAGAGAAGACACCTAGAACCTTGGAGTGGTGTTTGATCACACATACTGCTTGTTAGGTTTGTGAGGTGGCCTCTCTGACATCCCCTCAACTTCAGGATGGTTATGGTAATTCACTCAGCCTGTTTTATCGCCCAATGAAAAAATTGCATTAAAAAACAGTTTAACTAAATTCTGTGGCCCATAGAGGAGTTGTCAGTTGACCTCCTACTCCTCCTGCTCTAAAATGTCTCCTTCCTATGGTTCTAGAAAAAAACATGGGTAATTACATCTTCTTTTCTAACAAAACCACCAGCCCCACTGCCATGGTTATAAATGGTGCTATTTAGAGTGGCTAGAGGAAAGCAGCAAACGATCCCTGACCAGCTTTCTGGCAGAATTATCATTATTATAATTATAATACATAATTCAGCCTGTGTTATCTGATGGCATCCTAGGACACTAGGACAGAGTTTGAGGAGGGCCAGCCTGCTATGTTAACTAGAAATTGAATTGGACACCAGTGCTGTCATCAGGATGGAAAGCTGTCAGAGAGCATAATAGTGAGACTGACAAAAGGCACCAAGGAGTGGCATCAGAGAACAAGAGAGGCCAAGGTGCCCAGCAGAGTTCTCTGAGACCAGAGGTTAGGCCAATCTCATTAGAAACCATCATTAACTACTCCTAAGAGGGCAGTGGGGCTACTTAGAGTGATTTGCAGAGGATGCTTAACTCTGATGGCTGCCAGCAAAGAGAAACAAGACCATACAGGGGCCAGATGTGTTATAGTGGAAGGTTTATGACAAGATTCCTTTAGAGAAACAAGAGCTTGGGCTTACAGCCTAATGTGCTATTTTGATTTCCACTTCATTCTATTCTCTGTGTGTGTGTGTGTGTGTGTGTGTGTGTGTGTGTGTGTGTGTGTGTGTGTCTGTCAGTCTCTTTGTCTCTCTGTTTCTGTCTCTGTCTCTCTGTCTCTTTCTGTGTGTGTGTCTGTCTCTCCCTCCCTGCCCCTTTTAGGTTTACTAGGAGCACTTCAAAAAGAATTATGCTTCTATCTTCTTTAAGTTACAACACCCTCATCTTCTATGACTCATTTGAGCTTTTAAAATGAAGCAGGCTTACCCCTCCCCAGACTGTAAACTCCCTCAGGGACAGGAAGCTGTCTAATTCTTCACGGACTGCATAATATTTAAGATGACAGCCATTCACACTTCTCCAGACTTGGATTTCATTATCCACCCTCTACCTGCTTTAAACGATACAGCTCGAGATCCTTCTATCTCCGTGAACATCTGGTTCAGCCTCCATACTGATCTCCCTCATGAAGTCTCATCTCCATCCCCCACTGTGCCTGAATCCATCTTTTACCTGCTGCCACACCAAGGAGACAACTTAACATGCTTACTCGCAGTGTTTCTCATTAAAATGCCCAGAAAGTCTCCCTGGCTAGTGGTCTAGGCATAAGGAAGCCCTATTCTTGACTATAAGCTACATGGTCCCTACCCCAGGTTTTCTGCTCATTGCTCATTTCTGTTCATGCTCACTCCCTGCTGATTCTGTTTGTTCCGCGTGCCTCACCCCCCCCATAACACACATGGACAGTCATACCCTTGACTCTCTGGTTCTTTTTGTGTTCCTCTGTTCCTCTATATGGGATCTTTATCTCTCTAGCTTCCTTCCTTTGATCTTTGCTTCATACCAAGGTAATACCACCACCATGTGATTGATCCTGATACCTCCATATCTCTTATGCTCCACTCAGTTGTATCCAACTCAACACTGGATGTGATCCAAGTTCTGTGGCATTCAACACATGGTCATCCCTTAGACATGCGTCTCTCTGCTCTATTTTATTGCACAACAATCTCAGAAGATCTACACAATGGATCTTCAATCAGTCTCTTTACAAGCTTCTTTTTTTTTTTTTGATAATCAGTGGGACCTTAATGGTGCCTTTTTCATGCTCTAAACTGTTTCTTGTTAGTAAAGATGAAAATCAAACTGAATACCACAGCTTTGCCAAGCCCTGAAGCTTGGTAATCCAAAGTTACCTAAGGCATCTGTGGATTTGTTCCACACTGTGCCTATTAGTTCCAAACCAGATCTCAGTGATCAGATATACCTCAAGAAAGGCAGTCATGGGAAAAGAGGTTTATTTCAGTTTGCAGTGAGTAAGGATACAGCCAGGCATGAAGCTGGAGCATGGAGGCAAGATTTTGAGGCCCAGTGTACGGCAGGCAGAAGAGATGAGTGCAGATGCTCACCTGGCTTCTCCTTTTCTCTCCTTATCTAGTCCAGACTCCAGGCCCTAGGATGGTGCTACCCACATTTAGGACAGAGTCAACATACTCAATGAACCCTATCTGGACACACCATTACAGGCACTTGTCCATGGGTCAGGCTGGTTCTTCATACTCCACTCCAGTGTTCATCTGTAATGTCATCATATAGGCCATGCTTTCTTATTCCTTAGACCACCCCATGTTCTCTTTCTGAAATAGTCTCAGCCTGTCTACTCCACTAATCTGGATATAGCTTTAAAGTCATGATTCAATCTTAAGTTCTCATAAGCATCTCTTGATGTTCTAGAGCAGTGTTTCAAAAACTATAGGTCATGACCCATTTTGGGGATCAAATGACCCTTTCACAGGGTTGTCTAAAACCATTGGAAAATATACACACTTACATTACAGCTCATAACTGTAGCAAAATTACAGTGATGAAATAACAAAAATAATTTTATGGTAGTGGGCTCACCATAATGTGAGGAACTACATTAAAAGGTCAAAGCTTTAGGAAGGTTGAGAAATATTGCCTCAGAAACTCTACTGTGCATGCTTATAGCAGCCTGTGCCTTCCAATAGTGAAAAGACATGAATTAATCCATGTAGAGAGTAAAGTGTTCACAAAGCTATCTATACATAACAATGTATTAGTGATATTATTTTCCTTAAATTTTGCTTGACAAAATGCTACCCAGTTTCTTGGATATAGATTAGAGCTCATTTTCTTAATCTATAATTTCCTGTGCCCCTTGCTATAGATGGAGAGGAAGAATATGCTATGAAATTCATGCTTACTAACATCTTTACATGGAGACTTGTCACAGCCTGTCACCCCTGACATCACACTCTTATTCCCAGATCTGTCTCATCTGTCAGAATGAATTTCTAGCCAGATTGAAGATACGGTGTTCTCGGTGCATCTAGGGCTGAAATGCAAAACCAGAGTCCAACATGGTCCAAACACTCAAATGATGGAGGCAGGCAGAAGGATTGCTGTGAATCTGAGTTTGAAGTTTGTGGTCATCCCAAGCTATATTGTAAAATTATGTCTCTAAAATAAACAGACAAAAAAAACCCAGCAACAAAGGAAAATAGAGGCAAGAATATCTGTTGTGAAGAAGTATTCATAAACATTCTGTAGCAGGGTTATGTGACCTTGGTCTCCTGGATTAGATCCTTGAATTCTCTGAGGACAGAATCAGGTCCAATGCTAGCCATGATATGTAAAGCAGGCCAAGGGAATGTGTCTAACCCTCTCCAAGGATTTACAAGAAGTTGTCCATCTGTCCCCAGATCATGTGACCCCTGGAAATTTATAGGGAATGGAATTTGTGCAGAAGAGGAAATCAAGTACAGAAGAATAAACAAAACAACCCCCAATATAGGTTTGGTGACATTAGTGAGTCCTCAACACAGTTACCCTCAAAGCCAAGATCCTCTAGGACTAATCAGCCACACAAGACCATGAAATTCCTCTTTAAATATAAGCTACTTAGAATGAAGAGTTCCTGTCATTTGCAATCAAAATAATCCTAAGAGGTGTATGATTTCCCAAAGCAGATGAAATTTAAGTAGATTTTAAAGACAGGTCTGTGGAAAGAGAAGCCAACTATGCATGGACCAGCATTGTGTGTTTGTGGAACTACAGAGAGATACTTGTTGTAGATGTTAAAGAGAAGAGTGTTCAGCATAAACTCTCTGTTTTCTAAAAGCTAGCATCCCACACTCTTGTCTGCTGACTTCCCTGCTACCACTTGGCAAGAGTTAAACTATGCCCCAGTGAATTGATAAAAAAGGAACAAAGCAAACAGGAAATGCTTTCACGGACAAATGAAAAGTTCTGAGAGAAGCAAACAAACCAGTCCAAACCTGCTGACTGCCCACACTTCATTAAAAGAATGGAGGGCGAGACTGATGTTAAGGGCTGGCCACTGGCTGACTCACTAATATTAGTGTCGTAAAACACGCACATTAAAAGTCTTCTGTGGGCAGATAAAATTTCATGAGTCATTCAGTGTTTACTCTGTGAGGGGTAATGAATTCAGCATCAAATATGATAATCATGATATCAGCTCCCTCATGTGGCCAGGGGTCCTGGTAAGATCCTAAGGCTTCATGGGAACAACACACTTCATGGGAGTCATAGCTAGAGATGGTTCACCTCACTTCTCTGATGCTGCTCCTTCTTCTACAGCACTGTTCCTTCTACTCTTTATTCACACTCATTATACCAGCCTTCAGGTCCTCCGAGAAATGCCACTTTCTCTGTAAAGCCTTCCCCAAGAAGGGCAAGTCTTGCTCAGGACTCTCCTAGAAGATTACAGCCTCATTTGAAGAACCCTATTTGCAGCTCTACTATTAGTGGAATGATAGACTGGCATATAGTGACCTTCGCCTTGGATCTTAAGTTCTGCAAAGGTAGAAACGGATCTTACCTGCTTAGTCCTTTATGTTTCTCTCTCATGCATGCTGGCAGAACAGCTGAGTTCAAACAGGCCTTGGTGTTTTCTAACTAAACCAGTTAAAGCTGGATTAACTCTCATGCAAACTGCCTGCCTGTACCTCTCTGTCTCTTTTCTAATCCATCTCTTCATCTTGTTATTTCTTTTCATAGTGTTGGAAAATTACTGGCAATGTGAACATAATTGTGGGGAAATATAAAGAATGATGCTACTTTTCTGAAAGGGACAGAGATGATGGATTTATGAAAGATAAGCAAGCAAAATAATTTCAAAGGATGATTCATGCTGTACAGAAAACTAGGTTATTGGGCTTGACACATGGAGATAATGTTTCATCAGCATTAAGTGGTTACCATGCAAACACAAGGACCTGATTTCAGTATCCAGAGTGCACATGAATAAGTCTGTGAGGTACAGGCTTGGAATCCCTGTGTTGAGTAGCTGGGGCGGGGAAGGAAACCCTAGGAGTCTCCCACCAGACAGCCTAGTATTTTGCTATTTCTCTAAAAGTGAGTGCTGTGTCTCAAAAACAAGGTGAAGCAAGTCAAAGTTTCCTGTTCTTTGCATAATTGACAAGTTGTAGGTCTCTGTTTACTACCGTCTACTACAACAAGAAGCCCCTCTGATAATGGTCGAGCTATGTACTAATGTATGATACAGTGATAAGTTATTAAGAGTAATTTTAATCTTATGTCCATTTAGAGGAATGTTTTCCCCTATAGCCCATGACTTACCTAATAGTAGGTCTTGGACTTGCTGACAATGTCATGGCTGCGTTTTATTTCATGATTCAGGCCTTAAATTAAATCAGACAGTGAATGTTTTACCCCTGTAACATTTAAACTGTTATTGCATCTTGCTGGATAAATTGTTATTTCTACTAGCAGTGTCCATAGTTAAGTGAGATGAAAGATTAATTTTCTTCTTCAGTAGTGGAACAAAACATTCTAAAACCACAAATACTGGCCAGCAGGGTTGAATCTTCCAGTTGACTGCTACCTAGACTTCTCCATATAATATAAGTTAAATGTGTGGTGTCTTCAGCAATAGGGCCTTGCACTCAATTTCTGAAGTTAACCAAGAACACTGGCAATAGTCTGTATTGTTTAGAGGGTCTATGGGACCCCACTGAACAACAATTCAAAAGGATGTAGCCCTTTCCTAGGTATTTGACTGATAGAATATGGTGTCTAGTTGGAGTAGTATCACTCCATTATAGAGTAATTCCATTTAAACTCTTTTTATCCATGTGTATGTGAATATTTTAGAAAGCTTCTACAGTTGTGGGTTTCCATATGGCTTTTTTAAAGTGCCTTTGTTACATATGTGCAAAGGGTCTAGGTCTGTCCTATGCATGTTCTTTGGTTCTATGAGCCCCTATGGGTTCAGGTTAGTTAAACCTGTAGGTTTTCTTAAAGCGTCCTTGGCACCTCAGATTTCCATAGCTCCTCTTAATGTTTGGCTGTGGGTCTGTGCATCAGTTTCCATTGCTGCCTTGTCTAGCCTCAGTAGAGAAAGATGTGCCTAGTCTTACTGCAACTTGATATGCCAAGGTTGGTTGATGTTCATGGGAGCCCCACCCTCTTTTCTGAGAAGTAAGAGTGGGTAAGGGGTAGGGAAGTGGAGAGGGAGGGACTGGGAGGAGGAGGAGGAGGAGGGAGGGAAGCTTCAATTGGGATGCAAAGTAAATAAATAACTTAATTAATAAAAAAAATCAGTCAGGACAAGGTGCCTTTACTGTTATTTATTCCTCACCATTTGCCTTCTTTTCGTTCCCTCCAATCCTTCACCCCCTTTAATTTTAACTGCTGCCTTCTTCCTTCTCTTTCTTTACAATGCTCTATTCTATATTCCCTTCCTAGTAGATCTTCTCCTCCCCCATAATATTTGCATTTTAGATAGAATATCTTTATTTTTCCTTTGAAAAATTTATACTTTTAAACAATATATCTCGATTACACCTGTCTTACTTCTCCCCTTCCCCTTTTCCCAGGCATCCCCAACACACTCTGTGTCCCTTTCATGCCCCCCCTCCTTTTTTGTTTATAAGCTGCATGGCCCGGCTGGTACTAAATTTCTGGAGTGTTAACGCATGTTGTTGGCTTGATCGTCTATAGAAGGTAACCGCGGATTCAGTGAGTTTAGGACTGCAACAGCCACACCATGACAGAAGATAGCATGACACAGCGCTTCTTTCTACTCCATGGTCCTAACTTTGTCCCCTCCTCCTTCCATGTTGTTTCCTGAGCTTTAAGGAAAGACATGATAAAGACACCTCATTTAGAGTTGATCTGCCAATAGTCACTATGCTCAGAACTTTGATCAGTTATGACTCTTTTCACTAACTGCTGACCATTGCACAGGGAAGATTCTCTGGCTACAGTTAAAGGCAAAACTAATGTATGGGTATATCACAATTATATAGAAGACAGCTTGATAACATGTCTATTTAGTTAAGAAGACTACAGTAGTAGCTTCCTGGCTAGGGTACACAGTCACTTTTGAATTGTGTGTTTAAGTTGTTAGATTATGTATTGTTTTTTGTCTTTTCATTGTCTTTTATCTTTTTTCTCTATGTTTCTTTATCCCACTATTTCTTTCTCTTTATTTTTTCTGTCTCTTCTTTCCATCTTTCTTTGTCCAACATTCTTTGCTAAGATGTCTCTGCATTTCGACCAGATTGTTTTTGCACTGTTCCCAGACTTTTTATTTTTATTTTTTGCATTTTTCTGTGTTCTTTATTCTCCTACTTTGTCTGTAAGTCTACACCTTCCTGGATTCTATAAGGCTTGATTGCCAAGGGATTGCCTCTGCTCTTCCAGAGGTCCTGAGTTCAAATCCCAACAACCACATGGCGACTCCCAACCATCTGTAATGGGATCTGATGCCCTCTTCTGGTGTGTCTGAAAACAGCTACAGTATATTTATATAAAATAAATAAATCTTAAAAAAATATATTACTTCTAGTTCTTTTATATTTCCATTTACAGTATATATATATATATATTAAAAATACTTGCTTATTCTATAGAAAACCTTGCTGTAATTCTCACAGTAATTACATCCAACCCACACAATAATTGAGAGGAAAATGTGGTTTGTTACTATACCAGGTCCTCTAATGCATGAGCAATTTATGCTTTAATTTCTTTCAATAAGAGTCTGGATTTCAGCATCCAAGTCATATATGTTTCATTAGACTCACATGTATCTCACTTGTAATGACTTACTCTAAATTGTTGTTTTCAGTTTTGTGTCCACTTTCTCATCCGTTATATATAGGTAATAAATGGGCTTTTCTGTATTTATCTTACATCTTATACCTTATATTTTCTAGAACTGTTTTTAGATATAGTTTTATGTCCTATTTTCTGATTTCCATATCCTTTATTTCCTGCCTTTGTCTTGAATGGCTTGTAGTACAGTGACAGAGTGCTAAGAGTAAGCCAGTAAGCAACCCTGCCTTGGTCTTGAGTGTGGAGGGGACGTGTTTAGTCTTTGATTAGACACTTGGGTTTTCTTTTCTTTGTTGTTTTGATACAGATTCTTTTGACAAGTCTGTGTGTTTTGTGTGTGTGTGTGTGTGTGTGTGTCTAGTATGTGACACAGAGAGTATGTGGAAATCAGAAGACAAACTTGGGTGTCAGTCCTCACTCTTATGTAGTTTGAGACAGACTCTGCCCTTTCCCACTGCATATAGCAGTCTAGCTGCCCCTGGCCCTCCAGAAATTCTCCTTCCTGCCTTCATCTCCCTCTAGGAGTAACTAAAGATGTGTACCACCATGTCCAACCTTATTTAGGTCTGGGGATTTGAACTCAGATCCTTAAGCCATCTTTCCATCTCTATTTTTGTGAATATTCTTTTGGAATTTCTGTCTGACTTTCCTAAAGTGTTACATCCCTGAATTTGTGTTACATTGGCAAGTCTTTCATCTAAGGAAGAGATTCCATTGGTGGTACTGCATAATTCTTTTCATAAATTGCTTAATTCTTCTGCTAATCCTGTTGCTAGTTTTTATAGGTATATTCATGAAGGATGCTGGTTTACAACTTTCTTTCTTTGTACTGCCTTTGATTTGCAATCAAAGGGATAATAAATTCACAAAGAATTATAAAATATCCCTTCCAATTCAGTACTATGAAGAAATCATGTAGAACTGAAGGTAGATCTTTGTAACACTTCATACATTTTTTTTTTTAGCAAAATCATCTGGGCTTTGATATTCATTTGTGGCAAGTTTTAAGCTATGAATTCAGTTTCCTTAACTGTTGTTGGGTAGAGGCTCTTCAGCATGTGTTGGCATAGCTTGAAGGAGTCTGACCATGTGATCGAACCTGTCACATTTAATCTAGACAGCAGTTGCCAATAACCCCTTCTTATTTCATGTCATATGTAATAGTGCCCCTGCATCATTCCTGTTATTTGTAAGGATTTTTTTTCATTCTTTGTCAATCACTAACAATTTGCTAGTTTAATCTAATGACAGATCCATACATTTATGTGTATGTAATTTGTATTGCTATGTATCCCTGACTGCCATTAAACATCTTTTTCAGAACCTGAAAAAGACCAAGATTGCTTTAACTTCATTTTATTCTTTTTTTTATATTGGTTTCTGAACTAGGATAAGATAGACTAATAGCAACTTTTCATCAAGGTTCATGAGGGGAACTGAACCCAGGGTCATGTGCATATAAGAGAATCTCTAAAGTCTGAGCCTAACCTCGCCTTGTTTTATTTTAGATAGGCTTCTACTAAGTTGTCCAGTGTAGTATCAAGCTTACAGTGTTCTGCCTGGAATCTTGAGTACCTGAGTTTACAGGCCTATATCAAAATGCTAAGCTAAGAGCATCCCTCTTTTCTAACATATTTAAAATATCCACTTCACCCTTACTCAGTGTCCTAGTTAAGAAATATCCTCAGCTCTTCTCCTAGACTTCTGCATTAAGCACAGATGCACTGAATAGCACACACAGTGTATTTGAACATGTTACTGTTGTTTTTCTGTTACTGACTTACACTTTTATTCCATTGTGATCAGAGAAATAAATTAATGGTTTCAATTTTTGTTTGTTTTTACAGAGACTCTGATTATGTGCATGTTAGATCATTTGTTACTGTAATGCAAATTTTATTAGCAAATTGCCATTGGGTTGTTTGTGCTTATTGAGGGTAGACTCTGAGACTAAGATGAAGAAAGGGGGCTATTTCAGGCTCAGCTTATTTATTAAAAGTCATCTGAGACTGTCTCATAGGCCAGGTTGGTGTCTGTGAGAGGGAGAACTGAGACTGTCAAACAGCTAACGTTTTTTAAACATTGGCTTCTTAACAATGGCTGCAAGGCAAACCGTTTCTAACATAGATTACTATTGTTTATCCCCTAGTTTAAAAATAAAGCATGGGGAAGAGTGTTTTTCATTGGGACTCATCCATGGAATGACAACCTGCACTGTTACTATTTCAGCAAGGGTTTCTCCTGAAGGCTGGAAGCACCCAATGGGATGCTGTTACTATGGTTGGCTCTGTAAGAACCCAATTCAATGTCTTGTTTTGTTTTGTTTTGTTACTTTGTAAGTTTAGTTTATTTTGCACATACACAAGAAGCTGAAAATGAAACATACAGAGGAGTCCTGTGTATCCTTTGTCTAGTTTCCTCCCACAGGAAATCTTATATAATGACCAGTATTACAACTGAGGGATGGACATTGGAAGAATTCATGGGGCTATTCATAATGCTAGTGTTTTGTTTGTTTTTTTTAAATTGGATATTTTCTTTATTTACATTTCAAATGACCTTTCCTGGTCACCTCCCTGCCCCCCTGGAAAGCCCCTACCCCATCTGCTCTCCCCCTGCTTCTATGAGGGTGTCTCCCACACACTCCCCGCCTCCCTGCCCTGGCATTCCCCAACACTGGAGCATTGAGCCTTCACAAGAAAAAGGGCCTCTCCTCCAATTGATGCCTGACAAGGCCATCCTCTGCTATATATGCAGCTGGAGCCATGGGTCTCTCCATGTGTACTCTTTGGTTGGTGGTTTAGTCTCTGGAATTTCTGGGAGGGGGGTCTGGTTGGTTGATATTGTTGTTCTTCCTGTGGGGTCGCAATCCCCTTCAGCTTCTTCAGTCCTTTCTCTTACTCCTCCATTGGGGATCTTGTGCTCAGTCCAATGGTTGGCTGAGAGCATCCACCTCTATATTTGTCAGGTACTGGCAGAGCCTCTCAGGAGACAGCTATATCAGGCTCCTGTCAGCAAGTACTTCTTGACATCAGCAATAGTCTCTGGGTTTGGTGACTGTTTATGGGATGGATCCCCAGGTGGGGCAGTCTCTGGATGGCCTTTCCTTCAGTCTCTGCTCCACACTTTGTATTTCCTCCCATGAGTATTTTGTTCCCCCTTCTAAGGACTGAAGCATCCATGCTTTGTTCTTCCTTCTTCTTTCTTCTTCCTTCTTCTTTATGTGGTCTATGAATTGTATCTTAGGTATTCCGAGCTTTTAGGCTAATCGATCTATTCTTATGTCCTTGTACAAAGCTCAAGTACAACTGGAACAAGGACCTCCACATAAAACCAGATATACTTAAACTAATAGAAGAGAAAGTGAGGAAGAGTCTCAAACATATAAACATAGAGGAAAATTTCCTGAACATAACACAAATAGCTTAAACTCTAAGATCAAGAATTGACAAATGGGACCTCATAAATTGCAAAGCTTCTGTAAGGCAAAGGACACTGTCAATAAGACCAAATGGCAACCAAGAGACTGGGAAAAGATCTTTACCAACCCTACATCTGAAAGAGGACTAATATATCATATATATAAACAACTCAAGAAGTTAGACTTCAGAGAATCAAATAACCCTATTAAAAATGGGGTATAGAGCTAGGCAAAGAATTCTCAACTGAGGAATATTGAATGGCCAAGAAGCACCTAAAGAAATGTTCAGCATCCTTAGTCATGAGGGAAATGCAAATCAAAACAACCCCGAGATTTCTCCTCTCACCACTCAGAATGGCTATGGTCAAAACCTCAGGTTACAAGGATGTAGAGAAAGAGGAACACTTCTCCTTTGTTGGTAGGATTGCAAACTGGTACAACCACTCTTGAAATCAGTCTGGCCAAATCAGAAAATTGGACATAGAATTACCTAAGGATCCAGCTATATCATTCCTGGACATACACCCAAAAGATGCTCCAACATATAACAAGGACACATGCTCCTCTATGTTCATAGTAGTCTTCTTTAAAATATCCAGAAGCTGGAAAGAACCCAGATGTCCTTCAACTGAGGAATGGATACAGAAAATGTGGTACATTTACACACGTAGTACTACTCAGTTATTAAAAACAATGGCTGCATGAAGTTCTTAGGCAAATGGATGGAACTAGAAAATATCATCCTGAGTGAGATAACCCAATCACAAAAGAACACATGTGGTATGCATTCAATTTAGTGGGTTTTTTTTTGTTCTCAGCTGCTTCTCTCAATGATCTGCCACTTGCTAATGGTTCTTTTATTTTGCTTGCTGCATATATAATAAATTCATTCAAAACCAAAAGCACAGCTATGATAGGTCACTTTCCTTAGGAAGCACCTGCAAAGCCATATGTGCCTAAGGCCCTCTTGTGATTGTTTCTCTTCTGCTTTCTGACTGTTTTTTTTTTTTTTTTTTTTTTTTTTTTTTTTTTTTTGGCTTGTGCTATGCCTTTCTTCCTGTCCACTGGCCCTTCCTTCTTTCTCTGAAGTGTCCCTGTATCTTTTGTCTTCTGATCTCTGAATACAAAGTTCTACTGGATCATTATAATATTTATTCCCTTATCAAAAACTTACTATTTCAAGCAGTGGAGGAATGGGTCAGTGGTTAAGGGCACATACTATTCTTGCAAAAAAACCCCAAATTTGGTTGCCAGAACCTGTGTCAGTCAGTTCACCTGTAACTCCAGTTCTGGGGCATCTGATATACTATCTGGACTCCCTAGGTACCCACATTTGCACATGCACATAGCCATACACAGACACATGAATACATATAATATTTAAGATAAAAACACATTTTCAAAAAAAACTTGATTTTTTTCATTTGTTTCGAATGTGTTCTTGTGATTTAGAGAATCTTTTGTTAATGATGTTGTTAAGCTCTAATCAAATAGTTATCTTAATGTTGGTGTATTAGTTTGGGTTCTCTAGAGTCACAGAATGTATGGGCAGTCTCTATATAGTTAGGGAATTTGTTGATGACTTACAGTCTATAGTCCAACTCTCCAACAATGGTCAGCAGCAGCTGTGGATGGAAGTCCAAAGATCTAGCAGTTGCTCAGTCCCACAAGGCAAGCAGGCAAGGAAAAGGGAGTAAATATTCCTTCTTCCAAAGTCCATATATATCTACAGCAGAGGGTGTGGCCCAGATTAAAGGCATGTGCCTCCAAGCCTCTAAACCCATATGATCTTGAACTCGGAGATCTCCTTGTCTTAATCTTCTGGAATTCATAGCCACTATGCTTCAAGATCTCCATACCAAGATCCAGGACAGAAACTTATATCTCTGAGCCTCCAAATTAGGATCATAGGTGAGCCTTCCAATTCTAGACTGTAGCTCATTCCAGATATAGTCAAGTTGACAACCAGGAATAGCCACTACAGTTGGCACCTTTCAAACTTTCCCTCTTTGACTCAAGGTTGTGCTGTCCCTGTTTCATAGCAGGATAGGAAATTTTCAATTAGAATTTGAATTTGTTATGCATGCTCAGATTTTATTTAAGCCTTCTATTTTTGCTTCCTTTTCCTGATACCAATCAGGAAGGGAACATTGTGAAGGGATGTAAAGTAGCCCGGAAAAAAAAAGTAAGGTTCTCTACTTAGGCTTAATCTACATCTGTGGTAAGAATCCCCCTACTGATGTTGGGCATTATAGTAATTCTTCTACACCAAGCAGAGAGACCTTCATTTTAGCAGCCAAAGAAACTTCTTCTGCTTCCTAATATCCCATGATGAAACCAAAGTGGGGAAGCTGGTTCATGACCACCAAATGGAATCAAAGTCTCAGTGTGCCCGCCCTTTGAGCCACCTGGGAGGCCAGCCGTGCCTTTGAACAGCAGCTTTGAGGAGAAGTCCAGGTTTTCCTGCAGTTTGACAGGAAATGAGACTATAGAGGACTGGGCAACATGATGAAATCCCTCACTTGGCTGCGCGGGGTGGAGGGAGGCCAGTGCTCCTTGATATAATACAAGTAGAAAGAAATGAAGCCATCCAAATTACTCTTCGTTGGTGGTCTGAATGAATCCACGGGTTTTAATGTGATATTTTGTTGTAGCAGGATACCAAAAAGCTCACAAAAGAGTTTCATGACTAGAGAGTTTGTTGGTTGCTTTTTGTTTTGTTTTGTTTTCTTTAATTCACTTTACATCCTTATTTCTGTCCCCCTCGAGTCCCCCTTCCATAGTCCCTCCTCCCATCCCCCATACCCTTCTCCTTTGAAAGGGTGGAGCCCTCAGAAATTCCACCCCCCATCACATCAAGTCTCTGTAGGGCCAGGTGCTTCTTCTGTCTCTGAGGTCTGACAAGATAGCCTTGTTAGAGGAACAGATTCTAGAGAGGCAACAGCTTTAGGAATAGTTGTTTTAGCAATAGGATTAGTTGTTTGGGTCCCACATGCAAACCAAGCTGCACATCTGCTGCATATGTGAGGGGAGACCTAGGTTCAGCCTCTGCATGCTCTTTGATTGAAGGTTCAGTCCCAGAGAACCCCCAAGGTTCCAGGTTAGCTAGCTCTGTTGGTTTTCCTGTGGTGTTCCTGTTGCCTTCGGTGCCCTCAATGCTTTCCCCAACCTTTCCACAAGAGTCCCTAAACTCCATCCACTGTTTGACTGTGGGTTTCTTCATCTGTCTAATACAACTCAGAGGACAGCCATGCTAGGTTCCTGTCTGCAAGAATAACAGAGTATCATTAATAATGTCAGGGATTGGTATTTCCAAATGGGACAAATCTCTAATTGGACTGGTTATTGCTTGGCCATTCCCTCAGGCTCTGTCTGGTCCATCCCCTATCTCTGCATTTCTTGCAGGCAGAATAAATTTAGGGCCAAAAGTTTTGGGGGTGGGTTGATGTCCCTATCACTCAACTGGGGTTCCTACACAGCTAAAGGAAATGGCCTCTTCAGTTTCCATATCCCCAACGCTGTGAGTCTCAGCTAAGGCTACCACCATTAATCCTTGGAAGCCTCCCCTATCCTAGGTCTCTGGCATGTCCTTGGGATATCCCTTAGCCCCAACCCCAGCCAGTAGCAGATTTCCATTCCTTTTCATGACTATCTGTCCATTTCTCTTGACTCTTTCCATACCTGATCCTTACCCCCCCCCCCATTATCCTCCCCATCCCATTTCCGACCCAAAATTCCCGCCCCTACCATCTGCCTCCTATGACTATTTTATTCCCCCCTCTAAGTGAGATTCGAGCATCTTCACATGGACCTTCCTTCTTATTTAGCTTCTTTGGGCCCATGGAGTGTATTGTAGGTATCCTGTATTTTATGGCTAATAGCCGCTTGTAAATGAATACATATCATGTTTTTGTGTCTGGATTGCCACAGGATGATTGTTTTTCAAGTTCCATCCATTTGCCTGCAAACTCCGTGATATCTTTGCTTTTAATAGCTGAATAATATTCCACTGTGTAGATGGACCACATTTTCTTCATCCGTTATTCGATTGAGGCACATTTGGGTTGTTTCCAGTTCCTGGCTATTACAAATAAAACTGCTATTAACATAGTAGAACAAGTGTCCCTGTGGTATAGTGAGGCATCTTTTGGGCATATGCCCAGGATTGGTATAGCTGGATCTTGAAGTAGTTTTCTGAGAATTCCTAGTTTTCTGAGAATCCACCAAATTGATTTACAAAGTGATTGTACAAGTTTGCATTCCCACCAGCAATGGAGGAGTGTTCCCCTTGCTCCACATCATCATCACTATGTGCTATCACTTGAGTTTTTTATTTTAGCAGAGTTGTTTTGTCTCAGGGTTGTTTTTGATTTGCATTTCTCTGATGACTAAGGACTTTGAATATTTTTAGGTGCTTCTCGGCAATTTGATTCTTCTGTTGAAAATTCTGTTCAGCTCTGTATCCCATTTTTAATATGGTTATTTGGATTGTTGCTGTCTAACTTCCAAAATATATTTTGGATATTAACCCTATGTCACATGGATGATTGGTGAAGAACCCTTCCCAATCTGTAGGCAGTGTACTGGCTGGTTTTGTGTGTCAACTTGACACAAGCTAGAGTTATCACAGAGAAAGAAGTGTCCCTTGAGGAAATGCCTCCATGAGATCCAGCTGTAGGACATTTTCTCATTTAGAGACCAAGGAGAGGGCCCAACCCATTGTAGGTGGTGCCATCCCTGAGCTGGTAGTCCTGGGTTCTATAAGAAAGCAAGCTGAGCAACCCAGGGGAAACAAGCCAGCAAGCAAACCCCTCCACGGCCTCTTCAGCAGCTCCTGCCTCCAAGTTCCCTGTGTGAGTTCCTGTCCTGACTTCCTTTGGTGATGAACAGCAATGTGGAAGTGTAAACTGAGTAAACACTTTCCTCCCCAACTTGCTTCTTAGTCATGATGTTTTGTGCAGGAATAGAAACCCTGACTAAGACAAATTGGTACCAGCATAATGGGGTATTCCTGTGACAACCTAATCATGTTTTGAGAATTGTGGAAGGTCTTTGAAACTTGGGCTAGAAGAGCCATTGGTGTTAAGTGCTCTGTGGGATGTTCTGTAGGATCTTGGAAGATAATGTTGAGAACAGTGCAGATAGAGACCTGGCTTGTAAAATTTTAGAGGGAACATTAAAGATTCTTATCAGGGATGTTGCTGTTTTGATTGTAAAGATTCTGTGGTTTTGGTTAGCTGGGGCTGAAGAATCAGTTGTGATTAACACGATATCAGAACTCCTAAATCAAATCTTTGCATTACTGGGAATATTGATGCTGGTTAGCTGGAGTTAAGAAATTAGTGTTGATTAAGAAGAGACCAGCATCACTAATCTTCTGGGATGTGTTTCCTGATAACACAAAGAAGCTGTGTTCCAGATAGCCAATGTTGTACCTCATGCTGCAGCAGGACTTGGTAATGTGTAAAAGTCACCTAGATGGTATTGGTTTTAAAGACATGAAGGGGTCATGAAGAGCAGCTGAGGCTCAGTACTATGAGAAGCCATAGAAAGCCATTGGTGAAGGTGTAGCCTCAGTTGCATGACTGGAGGTGTCATACAAAGGAGTTGAGGCTTGGCACCATGAAGAGAACCTATGAGAGGTTATTTATTGGTGAAGCCTAGTTTCAGTGGAAGATAGTAATATTTTGGAGATGCCAGTACCATCAGATGACCACCAAGAACAGCAACAGCAGTGGAGAACAGGCATCTGGAGCCTAGAAGACAAGGTGTGTGCTATATAGAGCAGAGCTGGAGAAGTGACCCTGAACTCTGAGAAGCCCAGAAGATTGTGAATGGATCCCGGGTATTGGCTGCTTAACGTTTGATTTTGCTTTTGATTGTAACTGTGCCATGAAATTTTTCTCTCTTGAAGAAAGTATTTTAGTGGAGCCTACAGTTTGGGCTTTGAATTTCAAAGACTGAATTTCAAAGGAGATTGGATATTTTTAAGGTATTAAAATGTTAATATGTAAGAATATGTAAAGACTGTGCTACTTTTAGTTATTTAGATCTTGGGGATGAATAAGAAAGTAAGGGTTGAGGCTTAATAGTGATGTGTTTGTGTGTCAAGTTGACCAGAGGTCAGTTTTACTGGCTGCTTTTCTGTGTCAACTTGACAAAAGCTAGAGTTACCATAGTGAAAGGAGCTTCCCTTGAGGAAGTACCTCTATGAGATCCAGCTGTAAGGCATTTCCTCATTTAGTGATCAAGAGGGCCCAGCCCATTGTAGGTGGTGCATCTCTGGGCTGGTGGTCCTGGCTTCTATAAGAAAGCAAGCTGAGCAAGTGAGGGGAAGCAAGCCAGAAAGCAGAACCCCTCCGTGCCCTTTTCATCAGCTTCTGCCTCTAAATTCCTGCCCTGTTTGAGATCCTGTCCTGAATTCCTTTGGTGATGAACAGCAATATGGAAGTGTAAACTGAGTAAACCCCTTCCTTCCCAACTTGCTTCTTGGTTATGATGTTTGTGCAGGAATAAAAACCATAAGACAGTATACTTTGTCCTCATGATAGTGTCCTTTGCCTTACAGAAGATTCAGTCTCATGAGGTCCCATTTATTAATTGTTGATCATAGAGCCCAAACCATTGATGTTCTCTTCAGGAAGTGGTCTGCTATACAAATGAGTTCAAGGCTATTCCCTACTTTCTGTTCTATTATATTTAGTGTATCCATTTTACGCTGAGGTCTTTGATCTACTTGGACTGGAATTTTGTGCATGGTGATAATTATGTATCTATTTGCATTTTTCTATATAGAGACATTCAAGTAGACTAACACCTTTTGTTGATGTTTTCCTTTTTCCATTGTATGGTTTTGCCACCTTCATCAAAATTCCAGTGTCTGTAGGTGTGTAGGTTTATTTCAGGTCATTGATTTGATTCCACTGATCAACCTGTATGTTCCTATACAAAATACCACGTTGTTTTTTATTATATTACTATTGCTCTATAGAACAGTTTGAAGTCAAGGATAGTGATACTTCCAGAAATTCCTTTATTGTTCAGGGTTGTTTTAGCTATCCTGGGTTTTTGTTTTGTTTTTCCATCTGAAGTTGAGAATCGCTCTGTAAAGGTCTGTAAGAATTGTGCTGGAATTTTAATGGGGATCACATTGAGTCTATAAATCACTTTTGGTAAAATGACTATTTTCACAATATTAATCCTACTGATCCATGAACGTGTGAGATCTTCCCATCTTTTGATATCTTCATCAATTAATTTCTTCAGAGACTTGAAGTTCTTGTCATATAGATCTTTTACTTGCTTGGTTACATTTACACCAATATGTTTTATATTATTTGTGGGCTATTGTGAAGGGTATTGTTTCCATAATTTCTTTCCTTGCCCATTTATCATTTATATAAAGGAGAACTACTGTTTTTTAAAATAATTTTGTATCCAAACACTTTGATGAAGTTGTTTATCAACTATAGGAGTTCTCTGGTAGAATTTTTTGGGGTTGCTTATGTATACTATCCTATCATCCACAAATAGTCATACTTTGAATTCTTCCTTTCCAATTTTTTTTTAATCCCTTGATATCTCTTAGTTGTCTTATTGCTCTAGCTAGAAGTTTAAGTGCTATATTCAGAAGACAGGAAGAGAGTAGGCAGCCTTGTCTTGTCCCTGATTTTAATGGAATTGCTTTAAGTTTCTCTCCTTTTAATATGATTCACTTGCTGTGTATTGCCTTTTTGTTTAAGTATGTGTCTTGTATCCCCAATCCCTTTAAAACTTTTAACATGAAGATACTAGATTTTGCCAAAGGGTTTTGCAGCATCTAATGAGATGAACCCATGATTTTTTTCTCTCTGTTTTTATGATGGATCATCATATTCATTGATCCTGCATCCCTGGAATGAAGCCTACTTGATCATGGTGGATGATGTTTCTGACATGCTCCTGGCTTTAGTTTGAGAGTATTTTATTGTGTGTTTTTGCCTCAATGTTCCTAAGGGAAATTGGTCTGAAATTTTCTTTCTTTGTTGAGTCTTTGTGTGGCTTAAGTATCAGGGTGACAGTGCCCTCAAAGAATAAGTTTGGCAGAGTTCCTTCTGTTTCTCTTTTGTGGCGTGGTTTGAGGAATGTTGGTCGTAGCTCTTCTTTGATGATGTAGTTGAGTTCTGTACTAACACTGCTTTTTTTCTTGTCTTGGAGACTTTTAATGACTACTTATTTCTTTTGGGGTTATAGGGCTGCTTAAAGAGTTTATTATTTAACTTTCATCAGTGGTATCTGTCTAGAAAATCATCCATCTCATCAAGATTTTCCAATTTTGTGGGGTACAAGCTTTTGAAGTAAGACCTAATGATTCTTTTAATTTCCTCAGTGTCTGTTGTTATGTCTCTCTTTTCATTTCTGATTTTGTTTATTTGGACACTATCTCTTGGTCTTTTTGTTAGTTTGGCTAGCCTTTTAATCTGAGGTCATGTCAGTTTTTATTGCTGAGATGTTTCTTGTATGCAGCAGAATGATGCATCCTGTTTTCACATCCCTTCTGTTAACCGTGTCCTTTTATTGGGGAATTGAGTCCATTGAGGTTGACAGATATTAATGACCAGTGAATGCTACTTTCTGCTATTTTGATGGTGGTGGTGTTAAGAAGATATGTGTGTGTGTGTGTGTGTGTGTGTGTGTGTGTGTGTGTGTTTCCCTTGTTTTGCCAGCACAGATTTACTTATTTCCAGTGTTCTTGAGTGTTGTTATCCTCCTTGGGCTGGAGTTGTCCTTCTAGTTTTTTTTTTTTTCTGTAGGGCTGGATATGTGGACATATATTGTTTAAATTTGGATTTGTCTTGAAATAGTTTGTTTTCTCCATCTATGGTGATGAGAGTTTTGCTGGGTATCTTAGACTAGCTTGGTTTATGTGGTGTTTTGGAGGTTGTAACATATCTGCCCAGGCCTTTCTAGCTTTTAAATTTTCTGTTGAGAAATCTTGTGTAATTCTGAGAGTTTTGCCTTTGTATGTTACCTAGCCTTTATCCCTTGCTGCTTTTAATATTCTTCCTTTGTTCTGTTGATTTTGTGTTTTCATTATTATTATTATGTGGCAGGAGGATTTTCTCTTCTTGTTCAGTCTAATTGGTGATCTATAAGCTTCCTGTGTGTTTATAGGCATCTTCCTTTAGGTTGAGAAAGTTTTCTTCAATGAGTATGTTGAGAATATTTCCTGGTCCTTAGAGCTGGGAATCTTCACCTTCTTCTCTTCCTATTATTCTTAGGTTATCTCTTTTCATGATATCCCAGATTTACTGGGTTTTTTTTTCAGGAACCTTTTAGTTTTAACATTTTATTTGACATATAAATTTCTTCAATTGACTTTTACTTGAGATTCTCTCTTCCATCTCTTGTATTCTGTTGGTGATGCTTGCATCTGTTCTTCCTGTTCTCTTCCCTATGTTTTCCATCTCCAGAATTCCCTCAGTTTGTATGAGATTTTTGTTTGTTTGCTTGGTGTTTTTGTTTGGCTTGTATTTCCATTTTCAGCTGTTCAACAGTTTTATTTATTTCCTTCACTTGTTTAATTGTATTTTCCTGTATTTCTTTAAGGGGCATATCCATTTCCTCTTCAAAGGCTTCTATCATCTTTATAAGATTGGATTTAAGGTCATTTTGTGCTTCAGTTTTGTTAGGATATCCAGGACTTCCTGCAATAGTGTAGCTGTGTCTGGAAGTTGTCATATTGCCCTGGCTTTTGTTGCCTGTATTCTTTGGAGGGCCTTTAGCCATCTGGAGGACTTTAATCACTGGATGTTCTTGTTGCAGGTATTGGAAGGGTCCATAATCTCAATGGTCCTGATGTGGGAGGACTCTGATGAGCATCCTTGGGCTGTGGGGTTCCAGATCAGCAGGTCTGATGAAAGTGAGCTGTGAGGTGGCAGGAGAGTGGGTCCAGCAGGAATAGCAGGCACCTCAGGACAGCTGGGGTACCCCAGAGGACTCAACCTGCAGGGAAGATGAGAGGGGTAAGGGAATCTATCTAACTTATATGCTTCCTTTTGGATTAGTAGGCCTGGTGAAAGGTAGGTAGAGAGGTGGCAGGATAATGGAGGTCCTCAGCAGGCAGGTAATATGGGTGCAGGAAAGGAAGAATTACCCAAGTGTTGTTAATAACCTGCTCTTTCCAGCACCCAACCTGTGACACATGATGGAAGAGAAAATCCAAAGCACCCATTGCCATGTCAGTGCTGGGCAGTTTCTGTTCTGGCCAGTTTTAACCATTAGCTTCACACAGCTTAGAATCATCTGAGAAAGGAGTCTCAACTGAATGATGGCCAGATCAGATTGGCCTTTGGTGAATTGTCATGATAGTTCCTTGATGGAGAAGGGCCCAGCCCACTGTGTGTGGCACCACTACCTGGACTGATGGTCCTAGCCTGCATAAGCTTGTGAGCAAGCCACCAAGCAGGATGCAGTCATCCATACTTTCTTTTATACATCTTTTGACTGTGGTTGAGTTCTCTGCTTAGGGGTAATGCTGTATAGAATATCAAGTATCCCTTTACCCATAAATTTCTTCTAGAAGCCCCTGTCCTTTTTTACCTCAGTGGTGAGCTGGGACCTGGGAGTATATGATAAATGAACCCTTTGCTCACCAAGGTTGCTTTAGGTCAGAGTGTTTTTTTTTATCACAGCAACAGAGGGAAAGTAGAATTCAAGCCATGGGGATTTCTACCTTCTCCCCTCTGATGTTTGTTTTATCAATTCTACAAGTGTGTCTGATATCAAAGCGTTTTGTGTGTACAGATACCCACATACACATACAAGCACATCCACAAAAATCCAAGAAATAACAGACAGGAGATGAGGAACCCTGAGTTCTGAGGATACTGGGAAGTGGTCTGAGGTAACTGAGCTAAAGACCCAGAGAGTAGAGGTTAACTTTAAGGAAATATAGCAGGTTAGATACTCTGTGGTAATGAAAGTTCTGCAGACCAGAAGTATCTTGTGGTCATTTTTAAGGTAGTTCCTCTATTGCCTTATATAAATTACAAAGAGACTGTGCTAGTAATGAGAGAAAGGGGTGTGTGTGGGGATTTCCTAGAGAAGGTAGCAGGCCTAGGGGCTGGGGGAGAAGGATAATTGCACAAAGAACCTGCTCTGTCAGTGTGAGGACCAAAGTTTAATCACTATCACCTAACATCAAAAGCTAAGTGTGGTGACACTCCCTAGTACTCCTCATGCTTGGAGGTGAGTCCTGGAGCTCACATGCTAGCCAGCCTATGAGAACCAACAAGCACCAGTTTCCAAAGTCCAAAAACTGAAGAAATGATACCTAAGGTTGGTCTCTGACCTACACACCTACGCATACAGACTCATGAGTACCCCCACTCACTCCCCCCACACAACCACCTCCTCCAAACATGACACTCTAAGCAGTTGGCATGGCAATCATAATTCAGTTGCACAGAGTCAAAATTGAGGTTTTCTATGGCCAGCTTCTGCACTGGATCAAAAATGTCAACAATGATTTTCACAAAAGCTGGTACCACCATCCAGCTAATTACTATGCATACCTGTGATCGCTGCAGTTTATTTCATAATGATAAATTATGCAATTAGACATCCACCACTGTAGATATAAACACTACAGAAGCACTGATTATGGCTTTGTATTCCCTTGGTGCTGCTGTAGAATCAATTATGCACTATTTTCAATATGACAAACTGCTAGAAAGATTGTGCGTGATACCCCCCTCATTTTTTGTATTGTTAATTTGCTAAGCAATTATCACCCCAGGCGATATTTGCTGTTATGGAGACAGACCTTCTGGGGTAACTGGAGACTAGGAGTGAGAAACCTTTTCCAGGTTCATCTTCCCTCCACTGTCCTGCAGACTGTCTCCTCTGTCCCTACCTGCCAGCTTGAAGCAAACGCAGGAGGTCATCGGGAGAACAGGATGTGAATACAGCCAGAGTTTAGAATCCCGATTTCTTTTTCTAAATCTTAAACAGAACACTGTAGCTATTTCACGCTTGCAATGGGATTTCTTTCCCATTATTTTAAATACATTTGTTTTACTTTTTATAATTTATTTTTATTTTGATTATTTTTAATCTCAGTCCCCTGAAACAAGTTTTGAGTAAATTCTCCTCTGAACCTCAGTGCACAGAAGAAATAGATAGTAGGCATCTGGCTTTCTGTCTACCTCTGATACTTCCTTCTGTTAAAAGGAACCTCACATCCCACAGATGCATCTTCAGAAAGCTAGACCTTTGACATTGGTGAGCCAGCTCAGTTCATATGTGCCTGCTGTGCAATCATGAGGACCTGAGTTCACATCTTCAGCCCCTAGGTAAAAGCTTGGTGGCCTGTATCTGAGACATCAGGTCTTTGCATGCATTTTCATACATCTGTATTTACAGACCAATGCAATCATGTACACAGAGAAGGGTATATACATACAGCAGAAAGAGCAGGAGGGGGAGGGAGGGATGAAGGGGTGAGGGATGGAAGGAGGGAGGAGAGATAAAACCTAGTCATAGTTTGAAGCAGTTATACATGACTGGAGATATAATTTAAATATAACCTGTGTCCTCTGATGGTTAGTAGGTAAGAGCTTTGTTCTCTCGGTGGAAATCTTAGGAGATGGTATCTTAGGGAGACAGAGCATCATTGGAGTACTTAGATCATGGTGACATGTGTATGACAGTACCTATAGGACTCTGGTATCTTAATGCCCTCTGTCCTTCTGCTCTTTTGAAATATGCTCCTACACACCCTCCTGCCTTGCTCTGCTAAGATGTGCTCTCAACACAACTGAGCCAATGCAGAAATCATGCTTTGGGGACTCTAAAGCTAATCTACATCAACCTGTTCTCTTTTTCAAAGGTGAAAGCCTTTGGTGTTTTGTTGTAGTAACAGCAGGCTGACTAATATTTCTGTTCTTTGATGTTTACAGATGGCAAAAATCCAATCTTTCATTGGCTCTACCAGTTTGTATTTAGTGCCAATATGGTGCTAGAAAATGAGAGTGCAGTAGTCAACAAAACAGATGACAAAAGTCTCCTGAAGAATGACATGTGCCTTCATAGTAGCTGCATGGTGGCACTCCTGGCTTCTTCACTTTCTCCATGTTACCCTGTCCCCTAGCCACCTCAGCTAGCAGAATGATCTGATGTTCTTACTCCCTTCTCAGTCTCCTCAGTAAAACCATGTGATTTTGAAGCACATGTTCTGAGATGAGAGTCTTTTAGGCTATCAGGGACAAAGGGCCAAGAAGACTGTTTCAGACTGTGACAGTGTCCTTTGCACTGTGGTAATGATGGGCCCTTGATGAGCCCAGGACTAACTAGGTGAGGATCTTCCACTACTCTATGGGTTTGTTCCAGTGAAAAAGGAAAGACATTTCTTTAATCAACACACTAAATTTCTTGTCATTCTGTTATCTACTTGACCAAAGCAGCAAAAGTAGCACATAAAAATGATAGGATATACAGATAACATGTAATTAGAGATTAAACATGGATTTACACAAGCTTAAGCATTGAATATTTAGAATATGAAATGGTCCTTAAGAATATTAAAATTATTAGACCTACTGTGTGTCTATGGTTCCTAGATATGGAATGAGGATAGTGATGTGCTCTATTTGTTTTTCATCTGAAATGGAAACTTAACTGAATTCCACCTGTGTTGTTTCCATTGAGGAGAACATGGTAGCCAGTTAAGAGTTGTAAAATAAGGCAGGCAACTTCTATAACTTTCGAGCTTACCAAGTAATTTGTGGGCTTCAGTTTATATATCTTTAAAGTGTAGATCCACAAGGCAATCTGTTTTATATAGCTATGGAAAATATCCTATGCATGGATGCTGCAGTGGTCAACAACACACAGTTGTTGTCAACAACACAAGCCTAATATCAGTACTGGCTTCTTTTGAACACCAGAAAACACCATAGACATGTGCATGACAAACATACACGGTACATGTATGATATACCTACAGATGTATCTGTATATAAACCATATGTGCATGATTATTCTACCCAACCAGAATCTACTGTAAATGGTGGGAGATATTACTCACAGTGTTTCAGGATCATTGAAGTGAAAAGATCAAACTATGGAAATGCAGGCTGTTATCATGCAGTTAGTTTTCATGGTCCATTAAGGACAAGAGTCTGGGATTTGCTGCTAGGACAACACAAATATCTTTTCAGTCTGTCAAGCTTTGTGGTCCCTGCACAGCTCAAACAAACAAACAAACAAACAAACAAACAACAACAAAACCAAATCAAACCTGGCATCCGTATCCCCATACACAGCAACTCAAAGCACTGACTTGTTACTGATTTTCACCAAATCAAATTACTCCTTTCTCTTTTTTTGTCCCCTCAGAAGCTTGCGAGGTTTCAGAACATTTTATTTTGCAGACTTCAAATGAATACAACATGAGTTGTTATTGGCAGAGATTCTGGGAAGGCGGCCTCTTCACCACTTCCATCATTTCTATCTTTTAGTTACTGATGATGCAGAGAGCAGGATTATACAACTGCCTGCCCTCTCAACCCTATCATCTGTTTGAGAAATTGAAAGGGTGTTTAGCATCATCAACTTTTTAAAATCTTGAACATTGAAAGAGTTCTAGTCATCAAGCTCTTGTCTGAAATTGCTAGGAGCAAGATAACAAGCATTTTGGCCATTTGATAATGACCATTGGTTTATTTCGGTCGTCACTTAAATCTTCAGTATTTCATTTAATGGCTACATAAAAATCCTCTAACTCATTCTAGAGATCAGGGTACTAAGGGGAGTCTTTTTAACCTTTCACCTGATTGTGGATTTTAAATAACTATAAATGCCAAAAAGGAATACAATTTATTTTTTTTTCCATTGACATAGCTTTAAAACCATGGTATGACACCCACTGCAGAACAGCCAAACTCCAAAACTTAGCAGAGACCTAGGGAGATTGACTCCTGAGAGTATGTTGTATATCTCAAACCCATAACAGTGTGTTCCATGATATTTTGATGTACCTAAATATATATTCCCAGAATATAATGTAAAATTGAAATTTTCAACTCTAATGGGAGACCAATTTCATCTCCATACTTAACCTCAACAGTTTTTATACTCTGTAACCGTCAATCATAAATGGAGGTACAAAAGCTAAGACTCTGAAGTTGAGTATAAAATTCTGTCTTTTCATGAGTTACTGACTCCTCTTGGATTGTATTTAAAGGTTCATATGATGCCCATGGGTAGAGAAACCTTGTTAGATGTGGCTTACTTTGGGGAGCATGAAGTTGTGGATCTCTGTGGTGTAAGGGTAAAAGAAGCAGGCTTTGATTTTTAAATGTATTCTTTTAAAGTTTTTGATAATTGGTAGTGATCATTTTTTTCAGTAATAAATATAATTTTGTATCATTATTATTTCATTCATGTCTTTTCTATGAGACAGTGAAATAGCCAAGGGTGATATCCACATACCTTGTGATTCAATTTCATTTGCTTTAGATGCTTTGTTCTCCAATCAAACTTAGTTCTCAGCAAGCTCTGAGTTTTAAGGCAGAGCATCATTTATGAGATTGGGTAAAGATCAGCAGTTGTTGATTATATGTATTTGATTTGTAGACAACAGGTCCACTTGCAGCTACAGTTTTTAATAAATAATATTCTCACATGAAAGACTTCCTAGGCTTCTAGTCATTAGGTACTAGGCACATCTTGATTCAACTTTATGTCAACCCATGGAAAGCACATTTGATTTAGTTTTGGAAGACTGAAATAAGTACCCATTTCCACCATGTTCTAAGTCCTTTTTGGGGAACAGAACTTAATGACTGTTTTTTTTTCTAATAGATTTTGAGATGATACTGTGAGAATAGGAGCTCCTTGGAACTTACTCAGCACAGAAATGTTTAGGAATATTCAAAGATTCTGCCAATGAAGTTCTAGACTACTATATGAACATCATAAGGATAGTAGCAGCCAAAATAATCATTGGTTTAATAGTTAACTAGATGGCAGACTTCCATAAAATTAAACTCTGAACTTGTTAATGATAGAGATCTCAATATTGACAAGAAAATGAAGTCTCTGGAATTTTTCCTGTTGTGCAGTGTTAGACATGGAACCCAGGCTGCTGTGCATATTACGCAGGTGCTAGACTATCTCTGACACAGTCTTGATAAAAGAAAATGGAAATTAAAGGTTTATAGTAGATGTCTGATTTCATTGAAAATTGTGGGTGTGTCTGACATTGGAGAAGGGTGCAATAATCATTCAAAGCATCTTAGTAGTCCTGAGCTCTTAATGTGCTTCAGGTTCTGTTCTAAACTCCACATTCATGAATACATGCTCACCCCCTTTGTGTTTGTGGTATTTGTATGTATAGGTGCTCATGTGTGTGAGTCTTGTGTTGTGGGAGTTGTACAAACTCTTACATGAATTCACACTGGTTGTCTTCCTCAATGACTCTTCATTTTGAGACCCTAAACCCATAACTTACTGACTCAGGTAGACCAGGTGGCCAATAAAGTCCCAGAAATACTTCTACCATTTCTATGACCCCAGCCTTCTTTAGTGCTGGGTTACATATATGTTCCACCACATCCCACATCAACCTGGGTGCTGAAGATTCAAACTCGGGTACTCATTCTTATGTAACAAGCATTTTGTAGTTTGGGTCTTCTCCCTGGGCCACAACTTTGTTGTAACAATACTATTCACAATTTATAGTTGAGAAAACCAAGGTGAGTTGGTGTGGTCCACCTACCAGTTTGCTGTTGGCTGTACCATCATCTTGGAGGAGAACGGGTAGACTAATGTAGCTTAAATACCTTCCCCAAACAAGTTCCTCTTAAAACTCATTTGCAAATGAGATCATGTACAAGGGAGTATTTTGTTGTATAGCTTGCCACTTGCTTTATTTAGATAAATGCTAAAATGCTGAGATGCTTGTGATATTAAAAAAATACAAAATTGTTTTGCATATCAACATCTCTTAGCACAGTCTTTGCTGGAGTAAAGGAAGTTGAAAATAAGGCAGTTCCATCTCCAGCATTTACTTGCTTTTTCTCCATGATGTAGCTAGTGATTACTCTGCAGATGGGGTCTGATTATCAAATTGTGTATCTTCCAAATCCCTCTCATATCAATAGCACGTGAGACAATAACTCCCAAGTGGTGTCAAGTCCCCATCGTCAGAGTTACTGCCGGCAAGCATTTGGGCCAAGAATAAGAATGGCAAATGTGTACACTTCCAGCTTTGCAATCAGTATGAAAATGAGTCAACTTATAGATGCTGAGTGATCTTATAGAAAGGGCTCCAGCTGCAGACAAATGCCAAGCCAAGAATGATCAGCAGAGCAGAGCCTCTGAATACTCTCGCTCCAGCTGCTTATAGCCAAAGAGTTTTGGCAGCAAAACGGCCTTGGCAGGATTGTCGAATTATCCTGAGTTGAAGGAAATCTTCAAGTCCTTATTGTCATCCATGAGGAACCTGAAGGTTAGATACAGACTACTGTGAGGTAGAAACAGGAGCACATGTGGGGTATGGTCTGCACAGGTTTGAAGCCTGCTGGAATGTCTGCATGATTGAACTCACAGATATATTATTCATTTCTGTGAAAATGTATTTGGATATATGTTTATTAAACAAATATTTTCAGAACAGCCAAAGGCCATTCTCTACCTTGCAATCAGAGGGATTGTTTTAAAATGCAAACTCGGTTATATTGCTCTTTCCCTAAGGCCCTCAAGAGGGCTTATGTTGCCCTCAAAATAAGATTTAATTGCCTTGCCAAAACCTGTGAGGCCCAAAGAATTTGACCAGTGCCTGTGCCTGGCCCGGTGGCTTGTGTCACTCCGACCTCCCTCGAATCAGCTCTAAACATTCTCTGGGCTACACACCCATCCATTCTACATCAAAAGATGGAGCCTGCACAGGGCTTTTGTTTTGTCTCCTACTCTACCTGACTCAGTTTCCTTTAAATCTGGCTTCTCAGAGAGGATTGCTTGATGGTTCCATATCATCCTTTTTTTTTCCTCTGCCAGTTCCCTCTAGCATCAGCCTGGCACAGGTCAATGGCATCCTATCCAGGGCATGCTCTTGACATAACTGACTCAGAACAACACTGAGCAAATGATGGGCCAGAGGGATGAGAAAATGACCAGATCCCACTAGGGAGATGCTTCAATCCAAGCTACCAGATCCCAGGCAGGACAGTTTTTATAATTCTGGAAGGGAGATGGAAAGAAAGCAAACAAACATTAGGACATCACCATTCACCCATCCTAATTTCAACCTTCATAAACTCAAATCCCCTTTGATAACAGTCTTTTGAATTCTGATATGAAATTTATGGATGTTCAGCTCAGTTGTGACAAGTAGTTTCATAAATTCAGATATAATATGAAGTAGATAAAATCATATTATTTAATACTTCAGAATGATTATGCTAGAACACATGTCTATCCATAATAAATGTTTTTGAAGCTGAGAGGAGCAAGACAACATCTAAGTAACAATCAGCATTTGCTGTTATCGCTGCTGCTTGGAAATCAAGTCTTAACACAGACACATACATTGTTTCCAATGACAGTCACAACTACACATCAAACTAATATATATGTGTCATTTGAGCAGGGCAAACACTGAAAGTAACTGTTTCATTGGCTACATGTGTGTTGGTTTCCTGGGGCCACCTGAGGTTTCCTGGGCAGACACCTGAGAAACAGTTTAAGGCTCACAGTTTCAAAGTATTTGGTCCATGGTTGCCTGGCTTCATTACTTTGCATCCAAGGAGGGCCAGAAAAGCACAGTAGTGGTAATATGCAAAATATAAGGATGGGGAAGGAAGACGGACAGAGAGAGGCAGAGGAACAGAGAAAGGGAGAGGAACAGAGAGAGACAGATAGGGAGAGAGAGGGAGAGGGACAGGGAGAGGGAGAGGGACAGAGAGGCAGAGAAAGAAAAAGAGAGACAAAGAGATAGCAGACATCAAAGAGGAGTTAGCAGGATACAGAAAGCAGACAGGCCCTTCAAAGCCCCAGTTCCAGTGAGCTTTTCCCTTCAGTCAGGGTACTAGTCACAGTGTCACCACCTCCCAACCAAGACACTGAGAATTCATCAACTAATAGATCCATTAAAACATACAGCGAAAACTAGACAGTGTGCATTTGTGCTTTAAAGCATAGTTTGGGATAAACTTTAATGTTTGTTGAAATGTTCTAAGTGGCAATTTTTATGACTTTAATAAATTAGCAGACTATCTTTTGACAAACAGTGGTGACAAAGGTGACAGTCATACATGCACACTGATGTCTAAAGCAAAGGATTTTTAAAAGTTTAATGAAATACTGCCCAAATCTAAGTAGATTTGAACTTGTTCCAGTTAATGAGTAGTCATGTTTCTGTTTGTTTGCTTGCTTGCTTGTGTTTGTAAATCATAAACTCTTCTTTGCAGAAACCTAAAGCTCATTCTTTTGTAATTAATGGTGTATCTAGCACAATACATGGCAAGGAAGGGACTGGGAATACCCCATTAGAGACCCCAAATCAGCTGGTGGGTTCATGGGGTGACTGGGTCTGCAGGTCACAGTAGGGCTGAGAATCTGTTGTCTGCACAAGTGCCCTGCTACTGCTGCAGCCACTGCCCCAAACACCACACTTGAGATGACCAGTCTAGAGCAAAATGAGATTTTTCAGTGGGATACCCATGAGTATATGTCTGAGTCTACCCATCCTAATGGCTAACTGCATCTGTTAGGGTCACTCACATAAGTTTAAAGAGTCTCAGGCTCTCCATATTTAGTTAATGCAGGATAAAGAGGTATTTAATTCATCTGCAAGGGCAAAATAAACTAGCTCAAAGCTTGTGTAAATAGTGCAAGGTGTTTACTCAAGAAGAGACTTGGTGTGTGTGTGTGTGTATACATGTATATACACATGTATATACATGTGCAAGTGTGCATGTACACACATAGGCCAGAAGCCAGTCTCTTGTGATTCATGGGATCTATCTATTCCCTGTGTTTTGAGACAGGTAACTCCTTGCTGGCCAGTGAGCCCCAAGGATCAGCCTATCTCTCTATCCTCAGCACAGGAAGTACAAGTGTGTGCTGCTGTACCCAGCATTTTCTTTTATATGGGTGCTGGAGATTGAACCTAGGTCCCTATGTATACAAACTCAGGAGTTTCCTGACTGACCTATATCAAAACCTTTATTTGTCTATATTTACTTTGAGACAAGGTCTGGTTATGTAACCCAGACTGGCCTGAAACTGTATAGGTCTTAAATTAGCTTCCTTTCTCATCCTCCTACATGCTTGCCATTGCAGGTGGGAGCTACCCTATCAGCTTACAGTTTCTATGTTGTGGAACTCTCTCCACCAAGAAAGGTCCCAGGATGACTTAAAAATGATATTAATATGAAATGAGAGTGAGGAGAAATTCGAGGATACTTTCAACATAAGATTTAATGGTTTCTCTATGGGTCTATGTGAATTAGAGAGGCCACTCAAGTGCCCTTTGGAGTGGGTAATTAAAATACCGCTGAAACATCACTGTACTTCTGTAAAAACAGCCCAATTTGCCTAAGGCACAAAGTTGCTGTGTGAGAAAAATGTGATATGCAAACAGGCTATACAAGAAACCACTGCTCAACACCTGGACAGAGCATCCTGGCAGTTTGTTAAGTAGGGTAAGGATAAGGGTTAATGAAGGATTTTCTGTACAGCAGCAACAGCAACTTCATTTTACGACACAGTTTTGTACTTCTGCACTGTGATGATGAGTCTATTTGACTGTCACAGCACATAAGGAACACATAAGACTGAATCCAGGAATCTGGTCGTTCCTGTCAGCTTCTGAACTGCTTTACTGTAGTTTCCTGTTCTTGAGAAAGACTCAGTGATGGTCTGTTCTCCTCCACAGCCTACCATGTTTTAGTGAGTTTTCATGATCATTTCCAACCTGTCCAGAACCTTCTTCAGAACCTCTCATGGCAACAATCTCATCTCTAAGACAAGGTCATGCTGACCTTGTCCAGAATTTAGGTAAGGAATTTATATTTCCCATTTAGCAGAAAACTGAAGGATCTTCCCCCTTATATGAAAGCAACTCCCAGGCCTCCCTAAGCCAGCAGCAATCTTTGACTATGCTGCCATGCCCCAATGGAGCTTTAAGACGATTATCTAGGGATACCTAACCAGGAGACTTTACAGTTTTAAATGAATCACTTACTTAAAAAAGAAATTGAAGTTCAGAGAGGTTTAGAATGCAGAGTGATGTCCCGTACATCTAACTAATATGATGTGTTTCCCTCCTGTTATGTTTTGTGTCTGTCTGACATTTCCATCAGGCTTAAAGGCCATAGCTCCTGGAGGCAACTCCATTAGAATATGTATGGATAAGTAAGAGAGACTGTATGGATGTGTATTTGCAGAGGGGGTTGTCTGGTCTAACAAGAACAGAGACTCAAGCAACAATGAACTTTTATTTGTACCTTAAGCCACCATCACTACAGGTCTCTTTGGAAAACACTCACTATTCAGTAGGGATGCAGAGGTTGACTACTGACATCTGTCATAACTAATATCACAGGGGCTTTCTTTGATGCTGTGAGCAGGGATGCCCTATTCTAGGCCCCTGGGAATGCATGAATGCATACTAAACATAGGAAGTCCTGCTCAAGAAGAGAGTGGCCAGCATAGGCTGGATAAGCATTTTTCAGGATTAAATGCACCTTAAATTTGCACTTAAAATTGCAAAGGGACATTTCCAGCATTAGGCGTTCAAAGCAAGGAATAGAAGGAACAGCTGTATTGTGCTTGGGGAGAAAATGAAATAGAAATGTGGGCAGGGAGAGGCTTGCTTGATACGGGTGATATCTAAGCAGAACCAGGAAGCACAGAGCATCTTTGGTGAGAATCACCAAGAAGGTGCAACAAAGCTCATTTCACCAGAAGCTTTCAGTGGGAGAGAAAGGGGCCAGCCAAGTCAGCCCATGAGGCAGGAGCAGTGCGTGCAGGCTGCACTGAAGAACAGAGTGTGAGAAGGGAAAGGTGACTACAATTCTGTGCTTTTTTTTCCTGAAGATTACTCCAAGGAGCCTCTAAAAAGTGTGCATGTATGTGAAAATGCTCTGGGTAAATTAACTAATATTAAAATTTTATTGTGAGCCATAGTGTCCTTGGTCCAGGTATTCAGTGGAAGCCGTAAGAACATCAACAGGTGAATCCTGGTTCATGGGGGATCTTAATGTTGATGTAATATGTAAAGAAATAGTCCACGGATGTGTGCCATTACTATTTCAGGAAAAAGGTGTTTAAGGGGCTTCTGGTTGGGTGATAAGAAAAAATGAGAGCTAGAGAAACAATGTCTCCTTACTAGCGATCACAAGTTCACTCTGTCTGGTAGTTGGCTCCCAAGTATGAGACAACACAATGGCCTCCTGGGATGGATGGTACATTCATTATTTCTCTTGTTTCTGTGGGAGGAAAAATACCTGACAAGGAGTAAGTTAAAGGAGAAAAGTTTAGGTTTGACTTACAGTTCCAAGAGATAGAGTCCATTGCGGCAGGGGTGGTATGGTGGCAGGATCCTGAGCAGGGTGCTCATGTTGTGCCCATATCAAAAAGCAGGAGACTGACATAAAGTGGGGTGGGACTATAAAGCCTCAAAGCCCAACCCCAATGGCAAACTTGTTCCAATGTGGGGGCCACCTTCTGAAGGCTTCATGGTATTGAGACACAGAACCCTGGGGGATCAATTCTTGTTCTAGCCAGACTCCTTGTTCCTGGGTCAGCACTCTCTTTGCTTTTTTAACTGGTTTATTGATCCAACTTTCACATCTTGGCTGATAAGAAATCCTTAAAGTGATATGCTGGCTAGTTTTATGTCAACTTGACATAAGCTGTTGTTATCTGATAGGAGGGGATTTCAATTGAGAAAATGCTTCCATAATAGCAGGCTGAAAGCAATAAGCCTACAGGACATTTTCTTAATTAATGATTAATGTGAAAATCCCTAGCCCACTGTGGGTGGCCCAAACCCTGGGCAGGTAGTCCTTGGTTCTATAAGAAAGCAGACCATGCAAGCCAGAAAGAAGCACCCCTTCCATGGTCTCTACATCAACTCCTGCATCCAGGTTTCTTCATGTTTGGGTTTGTGTCCTGACTCCCTTCAATGATGGACTACAATGTGTAAGTGTAAGCCAAATAAACCCTTTCATCTCTAACTGGTTTTGGGTCATGGTGTTTAATCATAGTAATAGTAACCCTAACTATGACAAATTACTTTACATACTTCTTCCCTAATCCACTTTTTCTTGCAGATAGAATGTGCTATGCCTGGGTTAGACAGCCATGTTTCTATGGCTCTCTGACATACCTTCAAAATCTGCTTGTCACTAATGGGCCACTGTGTTCATAAAATGCGACTTCTGTGCTCTTCATACCTACTATCTGAGCTATGTTTCCTGTTGCTGTGGGACAATATGGTGACAAAAGCAAATTAAGGGATGGCTTATTTTGTCGTACAGTTCCAAGGGACACAGTCTATCATGGTGGGGAAGGCATGATGAGAGGAGCAGGAAGATAGTTGGTCACATTACATCCATGCTCAGAAAGCCAAAGGTAAACAAGGTATAGGGGTAGGGTATAAAGTCTCAAGGTCCTTCCCCCAATGATATACTTCCTATAATAGAAGTCAAATGTTCTATAACCTTCCAAAACCACCAGCTGGGGACCAGTATAAATACAAAGGAGCCAGGGAGGTATATTTTACATGCAAACCCTTAACCTAGTGAGTCAGGATTCCTAGTGAGTAGTAAGCCCGGGAGTCTACATTTTCAGTAAGCAGTCTTGTGATTTCTTAAGTTTGAGCATCATTCTTTTGGATAGAATGTCCTGAGGTAGCTCGTAAAGCGAAGCAGAATTCCCTACATGTCTAGGTCCATGGACTTACTGAATCTGGGGGCTGTGTTGATGTTCATGGTTTGTGTTACTACCAAAGGCCAGGCAGATGTAGTGGTTTGTGTTTCTGCTTAAAGCTGTGTTGATGTACATGCTCTGGACTACTACTGGGGACTATTTTGGTGCCTGTGGCCCATGTTGCTCTGGAGGTTCCAGAGGCCATGTTGATGTCCTTGGCCTTGCTGCAGAGGGCTATGCTGATGTCCATGCTCTCTTCTGCCATTGCAAACCATGCTGAGTTATGTGGCAAGTGATAACATTGGATACCAGGTGGATGTCTTTGGTACATGCAGTCACCAGACATCATGTAGAAGTTCATGATCCATGTTCCTGCTGATTGTAAAAGGCAAGGAATCTATTTTTACAGTGATATCAATGACTGAAGACTCAGAGTTGAGAAAGAGGGACATAGTAGGCTTCTGTGACAACCTCTTCCCACCCTCACACCCAGAAGAAAGTCACTGAAGAGAACTCTTAAAAATGGTAATAAAGATACAGAAGCAGGAGTGTGGGTAGGGAAGGATTGAGTTTTCATTAAGGGTCTGGCCTCTAATGAGTATATGGGTAACACAAATTAGGCTTTTTTTTTTGAGACTAGGTCACAAAGTAAGGGGGTAGACTTGGGAGGACTGGGAAGTGAGTAAGCGTGTTCAGTGTGTATGATGTGAAATTCTCAAATATTATATTGGGAAAAGAAAGACAGACGGAAGGAAAGACAGAAGGAAGGAAGTAAAGACGGAAGGAAGGAAGGAAGGAAGGAAGGAAGGAAGGAAGGAAGGAAGGAAGGAAGGAGGAGAGGGAAGGAGGAGAGGGAACGATAGAAAGGGAGAGAGGGAAGGAGAGAGAAAGAGAGGGAGAGATGGAGAAAGGAAAAGATGTATGAACCTCATGAATTCATGGCGAAGCTAGTGACTCTGGTCCCTATCAGAGACATTTTTCCATATTTACTAACACTTTATAAATCTCACATCATCTTTCACACATCCCAGCACTATATTACAAGCAAAACATTCATTGTCAAAATCTGCTATCATGTTTAATCCCAATTAATATTCTAAAGGGAGTTTATCCTTCTCTGGTATTCCAATACTAGGTATTACAACTCTTTAAGAAAACTCAAAATGTTTTTTTAAAAAAAAGATTTATTTTATTTTTAACTGTGTGGTGGGTAGGGTACATTTAAGAGGGCTCTGCTGCCTTGCAGGGGCCAGAAGGGGATTTCTGATACCCTAAAGCTGGGATCAAAGGCACTTGTGAGTCACCAGATTTGGATGTTAGAAACAAAATTCAGATCCTCTGCAAGAGCACTCTTTGTCTTTAACAGCTTAACCATCTCTCCAGCTCCAATAATGTCTCAAGGAAATTCTGTCCCAATCATGGAAGGACATCCAAGGAAGGAAACTGATTCCAAAGCCTGCTTGTTCCTCTTCAATGTAGTCGTTTGGAATTTTTGTAAGTATTTGACACATTTTACCTTTATTCTGTTGCTAGGAGAAAATATGGCAAAATATAAACAAGAGAACGTGGTTATTAGATTTACAATTATAGTCCATCATTAAGAGGAAGGTCAAGGCAAGAACTGAGGCAGCTACCACCATCCAATAGTCAAGAACAAAGTGAAACAAATACACACAGCCCTACTTGCTTGCTTGCTCCTGCTAACTTTATCCTCTTATACTATGTAAGATTCTCATCCCAGGGTATGGTGTTACCCAGAGTGGGCTTGGTTTTTCTATAACAATTAACAATCAAGATCGTCCCCCACAGACATGTCCAATACCAATTTGATCTAGATAATATTTCATTAATATTCTCTTCCCTGATGATTCTAGGTTGTGTCAACGTAACTGTTAAGCCAACCAGCATATTTTATTTGAAATAACCAAGATATTTTGAATAACCTGAAAAGGTTAAGAAGAAGCTAAGTATTATTGTTTTTTAAAAAAACATGATATACATGTCAACATGTTTGTGATAGGTAAAATCTTTTGCTCCATTTTAATCTAAACTAATGATGATAGCTTGAAGAATTTTGAGTGGGAAGAGGATTTCAATGAAGATTTATTTTATCTCTAATTACTGCAAGTGAATATATATGTACATGGATGTAAAATGAAACCTCCAGCTTTCCAAGGAACTAAGAAAGATACTAAAGCCAACAGAAGCTTCAAGAGAGCCAATCAACTCACACAACACAAATTGATGTCAGGAAGGAAGCAGAAGTGAATTTCCCATTTGAAAAAGAAGAGACACTTGGCGAGAGTGTTAATTATGTGTCTATTACACAGCTCTCTCTGCCAGAATTATTTCCTTAAACGGCCATTCTCTGCATCTGCCTGCGCCCACTCTGCACACATCAGCACGGAACAAGCTTGTCTCTTAAAATCCCCCATGGTTCCTTCTTCCCCATGTTCAAGCCTTGCAGGGTAGGACCAAAGACTTTCTGAAACCTCATCTCACTTCTGTTTTCCTTCTCTGGCTTGCCTCCTACCTCTCCTGACTGCACCCAAGCGTGATGCTTTGTGGTCTTCCAGACACGTCTATGTGCTTTCATCTTTACCCCTCCCTCCTTTGCTGTCCTATAACTTCCTCATGACACACAAATGAAAAGTCTACATACCAACCATGACCAAATTAAAATATTACTGTTTTTCAATGGATCTTAAAATCCCAGCTTAGGAATTTGAGAAGTGGGTCAGCTGTTAAGAGAACTTGCTGTTCTTCCAAAGGACTACGTTTAATTTCCAGGACCCACAAGGTAACTGACAATCATTTGTAATTCTAGTTCCAGGGAATCTAATGTCTTCTTCTCACCTCTGTGGACAGGTCAAACATAAATAATGCAAATACATATGTGCAGGCAAAATGCTATATACATATAAAATACATAAATCTCCAAAAATAATCACTATTTAACCTTGCTTAGTTTACATAGCAACAGAACTATGACTTCTGAAACAGCATTAATTCGAGATTCACCTAGATCCAGGTTCCCAAATGATATTAGGAATCTGCATATAATTTCATTAATTTATTTATTCACATGTGTGTATATACGTTTTCAGTATATATGTGTCTGCAGTATATGCACATACATGTGCTTATAGTTCACTCCCATGTACTCACAGAGAACAATGCATTTGTGGTATGTATATGTCTGCAATACATGCTCATATCTGTGTATCCCCATGCATTCACAGAGAACACATCAGGTGTGCTCAATTACTCTATCTTATTCCTTAGATACTGTCTTATGTAGTGAACCTGGAGATGGGCTGGAAGTCAGCAAGCCCCAGCAATCCTCCTGTCTCCACCTCTCATGGTGTGGGGGTTATAGGCATGCATAGGCAGCTATGGCTGGCTTTTGACATGAATGCTAGGCTTAAAACTCATGCCTACATAGTAAATCTTTACCCATTGAGCCAGTTCCCGAGCCCCAGCAATCTGTACTTTTCCATCTCTTTGATTCTTCTATACTGAGTCACTCTGAATCATGTTCCCCTATTGCGACATCTGGCTGTGGAGGGCTCTCACAATGACCACTGGGTCATGGGCCATCTGGAAGATAATTTCCATAGTTGAACAGTATACTACCCTAACCAGCTGAGCACAGCTGGCAATGGGGTCAGTTCCACTCCTACTATATAGAAAGGAAGAGACAGTAGTTGCAGAAGAACAAGTGTGTCTTCCCAACATAAGAAAGGGAAATGCATGCCTGAGTAGCACAGACCTGAGTGCATATCTCAATCTTTTCTTCCAGATATAAGTAATATCCTATTAAACCCCCCCCCCCCCCCGACTATGGCAAGTGCCTGTCTCTCACTTCACAGCCATCTCCACACGCATTTCATTTTCCCTGAGCCCGTTGAGATCCTAGAGAGGAGCAAAGCACTGTTTGTTCTCTTTCCAACAGCTTGGCAGGATGTGTTAGTCTTTTTTGTTTATATTCTTCTCAATGTGGAAATAAAAATTGCATTGAACTTCCTTGAATCTCTTTCAAACAGACAGTATGAAAAGTCACATATAAGTTCTTTTCTCATATTGAAGCTTTTTGATTCTGCTCTATAATCAGAGTCATTGAGTGGATGAGTGGGTATACATACGAGACTATCAATTATCAGCACTCAAAACCATCACTGTGATGTTCCCTTTAAATGCCATCTGCTGGAGGATGGCTCCCTGTGCTGGACTGGGACAGCCGGAGTGCCTATATGCCCAGTTGTTTTCCAGTGCAACTTCATGTGGGAGGTATCAAAAACCCAGAGTGCTGTGGAGAGAAATGAATCAGAGCCTGCTTTATTCTGTCATGTAAGAGGACAGGTTTGAGACAGTGGGGTGATTAGACTCAGAGAAAGTGAGTAAGAAATAAAGATAGCTGTAAATAGCTGGGAAAGAATAAATCATGCTATGACTGCCAAAACTCTGGGGCACCTTGGGTTATACTAAATAATTATACACTTTTCCTTATTTTACTTTGCAATGCTCCTGCAAACTCCATTCGTTCTTCCTCTTCTTTTTTTTTTAAATTTTTTTAACTTTTTTTTATTGATATATTTATTTACATTTCAAATGATTTCCCCTTTTCTGGACCCCCACTCCCCGAAAGTCCCATCTGTTCCCTTCCCTCCCCCTGTTTTCCCATCCAACCTTTCCCACTTCCCTGTTCTGATTTTGCTCTATATTGCTTCACTGAGTCTTTTCAGAACAAGGGGCCACTCCTCCATTCTTCTTGTACCTCATTTGATGTGTGGATTATGTTTAGGGTATTCCAGTTTTCTAGGTTAATATCCACTTATTAGTGAGTGCATACCATGATTCATCTTTTGAGTCTGGGTTACCTAACTTAGTATGATATTCTCCAGCTCCATCCATTTGCCTAAGAATTTCATAAATTCATTGCTTCTAATGGCTGAATAGTACTCCATTGTGTATATATGCCACATTTTTTGCATCCACTCTTCTGTTGAGGGATACCTGGGTTCTTTCCAACTTCTGGCAATTATAAATAGGGCTGCTATGAACATAGTAGAACATGTATCCTTATTACATGCTGGGGAATCCTTTGGGTATATGCCCAGGAGTGGTATAGCAGGATCTTCTGGAAGTGAGGTGCCCGGTTTTTGGAGGAACCGCCAGACTGATTTCCAGAGTGGTTGTACCAATTTGCAACCCCACCAGCAGTGGAGGAGTGTTCCTCTGTCTCCACATCCTCACCAACACCTGCTGTCTCCTGAATTTTTAATCTTAGCCATTCTGACTGGTGTAAGGTGAAATCTTGCGGTGACTCTTACCAAACATGTGAAAGATCTGTATGACAAGAACTTCAAGACTCTGAAGAAGGAAATGGAAGAAGACCTCAAAAAATGGGAAAACCTCCCATGCTCATGGATTGGCAGGATCAATATAGTTAAAATGGCCATTTTGCCAAAAGCAATATACAGATTCAATGCAATACCCATCAAAATCCCAACTCAATTCTTCACAGAGTTAGAAAGAGCAATTATCAAATTCATCTGGAATAACAAGAAACCCAGGATAGCTAAAACTATTCTCAGCAACAAAAGAAATTCTGGGGGAATCAATATCCCTGACCTCAAGCAATACTACAAAGCAATAGTGTTAAAAACTGCATGGTATTGGTACAGTGACAGGCAGGAGGATCAATGGAACAGGATTGAAGATCCAGAAATGAACCCACACACCTATGGCCACTTGATCCTCGACAAAGGGGCTGAAAACATCCAATGGAAAAAGAATAGCCTTTTCAACAAATGGTGCTGGTTCAACTGGAGGGCAGCATGCAGAAGAATGCGAATTGATCCATCCTTGTCTCCTTGTATTAAGCTCAAATCCAAATGGATCAAGGACCTCCACATAAAGCCAGACACTCTGAAGCTAATAGAAAAGAAACTGGGGAAGACCCTTGAGGACATCAGTATAGGGAGAAAGTTTCTGAACAGAACACCAATAGCGTATGCTCTAAGATCAAGAATTGACAAATGGGACCTCATAAAATTACAAAGTTTCTGTAAGGCAAAGGACACCATCAAGAGGACAAATCGGCAACCAACAAATTGGGAAAAGATCTTCACCAATCCTACATCAGATAGAGGGCTAATATCCAATATATATATAAAGAACTCAAGAAGTTAGACTCCAGAAAACCAAACAACCCTATTAAAAAATGGGGTACAGAGTTAAACAAAGAATTCTCACCTGAAGAACATCGGATGGAGGAAAAGCATCTTAAAAAATGCTCAACTTCATTAGTCATTAGGGAAATGCAAATCAAAACCACCCTGAGATTTCGTTCTTCCTCTTCTATAAAGGTGGAATGACCCCAGCCTGAGAGAGATGAAAGGGTTTGCCAGAAGTAACTCAGTAACTGGGAAGACCTCTGGATCCCAAAAGGTTTTGTTCAGAATTCAAAGCTCAAACCAACAAGCCACTGCAATCCCACTTTACATCAGTGTGCTTAGTTTGTCCTGTAAATTTCTGCCTTCACATATTCCTGCTTTCTGAGTAAGGCAGAAAAAGAGGTTCCAATGGACACTTACAGCATTTTATAGAGTTGAAGGATTAGGCTGATCTGGATAGATCATGGGACTTGTCAAGGGGGGCGGACATAGTGACCAAGCTGTCCCATGAAAATGTCTCTGCATGAAATAAAACCCAATTGTCTTGTGACTTTGAGGTTTTGTTTGTGATGACTTGGAACAGAAAATTATTAATGTTTGAAACAGCTCAGGTGCAACCTGACCCTAACATCTGCAAAGAGAACGGTCTGCCCAGAAAGGTCCAGGCATGCTTTCAATCTGTGTGCTGTGGAGGGAATAGAATTTATTTGAGAAATCTCTACTTGCAGTGGCTCCTCCACAGACCAGGGCAGGACCCCATCATAATATCTGAAACTCTATGAACCCAATAATCAGCTTCTTCAGCTAAATAATTCTCTAAAAACAGATCTCCACATGTCACTGTATGGGATAAAATCATGTGGAGCATGGCATGAACAGCCAGTGACCAGGATGAAAACAGAACTCACTTCTGTGTGCTATGTTCTCTAGGGCTACCAGGACTATTTCTCTTTCCTGGGAGTGCCCAACTTTTCCTACCTTGACTTATGAGTATATTAAATATGAGGAGAAATGGTTCAATGAGGATCGCTTTTACATTTTATAAACACATATTTACATTTGCTTAAGTGTAACCACTCCTTCCTTTACTACAATGCAGTAATTACTTATTCAAGGTCAAGGAGCCCATTTTGTAAACATATACACTATATTTTGAGTGTATTCCCTCTATACTCTACTAGCCTCTTCTTGTCTATGAATTCATCGAGAAGATTCCACCTCCTTTTCCATACTGATGCTGAGTTTGAGTGTGAGAGAACCCTTCATGACCCAGTTGTGTATGACTCAAGGAACAAGGGTGATGGACATTCACAGACAACAGACATCAACTTGGGATTGTAGTTTGCTGTCTTATGTGAGAGGAGGTTAAAGACACAGACTTACCTTGCAGTGTGCAAAATAGAGGCAAGATTTCTTACACACCAAAGAAAAGGAAGGGGGTGCAAGAGAGGAAAAGATCATTTAACTTCCTTTGAGGGGGTTTTCTAGGGCCATACCAAAACTGGAGAAAGCTGAATTATGACCAGAGGCTACACACATAATCCAGGAGATAATCATCACACACTTTTTACACATTGCCTCTGTATGTCCATCACTACTTTCTACTTCTCAGCTGTTCTCCTTGCCTGTATTCCTTATTTAGACCTGGCCAGCAATGCCACTGTCACTCTTGCTGATAACTTGCATATTTACCATGGTAGAGAGTTAACTCTGCCCCAGCAACCAAACTGTCACATCATACTTAGCTTCTTGCATGTGAGTGGTCTGTATGTTCTGCTAGGGGGAATCTTCTTAGAACTGGGTCTATTATAATTAACTGTTTTGGAAACATAAATATATGAGAAACTAGAATGGCTGGCCACTTGGAAATGTGCTAATCTATGCCTCTCCTCTACTGGAAGTAATGATGGTAGTCACCCTTTCGGACATTGTTTCTAAAATCTGTTCATCCTTTTTAAAGGATCCCGTTGTCATGTTCATGAATCTTGGAGGCAGGTCTTGCAACATGCTTCCTTTGTGCACCTGGAACTGGGCTCTGATGCATCTACTTTTTCACCCTTCCACATTTGTCAACTCCCCAGAGATCATGAAGTGATAACTTTGTTTCTCCAAATGAAAGTAGAGGGACTGGAGAGAAATCATTGACTTTTCTCTACTTTTAGATCCAAAGAAAGTGGTGGGAAGCACAAACATAAGAGAATAAAGCATCTCATTATGCTAATTCCCAAAGGATGGACAGATCTATCCATGCTGGATCTTATTAAAGATGACAGGAATCTATGTGAGGATGTATCTACTGTATGACAGAGCCTTCCTCCACAGCAGGCCCAGCCATGTTAGCTGTCAATTCATTAGCCAGAAACTGGACAGTCTTTGTGAAGTGGTTCTTGATTCATTAGCGCTAAGTGGAGAGATTGATTTACAAGGATTAATTACTTGCCACTCTTATCAACTCTACAGGGTGACCTCCCACTGAGGACATCTCAGTTCTTCAGATCCTGTGGTCAGTTCAGTTAATGAACATTGAGCTTAGTGACCTTATAGCCTTGATTTAAAGGTGACATTATTTTAGCAACAGCTTTTTGAAGAAAATTCTTCTTTAAAAGAAGGTAATATAAAAGACATCACCTATATGATGCATATAATACACATTAGAACATAATTTATGTACTATATAATGATACTATGCTAAAGTTTCTATATTAGCCTACTTTAAAAACAATTTATTGTACTATTTATCATACAGTAATATATAATACCAGTTTAAAATAACAAACTGCATACATAAAATGCACATATAAATGTGATGGTTAATATTGATTGGCATCTTGACCAATTGCAGAGTCATCTAGGAGACAGGGTCCTACACACACTTGGGAGGGAGTATCTTGATTAGTTTAGCTGAGGTGCATACACTCAAGCTAAGTGTGGGTAATGGCATCTCCAGACCTAGCAGATTATCTTCTTTTTCTGAAAACCTGATTTATACTGACAGCATCTGTCCATTTCTGTGGTATAAACACTCTACCATATTCAGTCCCAGGTATTTACAGGGAGACACCCACAACTGGCACTCTGAGAGAGCTCCAAATAAGTCTCTTCAGACTCCTCTCCAGCATTCATTGTCCTTATACTTTCTTGGTGGTAGCCATTCTGACTGGGGTAATAGGGAATCTCAAAGCTGTCTTACTTTGCAATTCCATGAAGGTTAGAGATGCTGAACACTTCAAGAACTGTTTATTGACCACTGCTTCTCTTCCTTTGACACCCATCTGTTTAGTTCATTGAAGCATTTATTGACTGGTAGTTTTTATTTTTATTGTATTTAATTTCTTTAGTTTTACATGTAATTTAGTTGTTTGTTATTAATCCTCTGTAGGGGTATAGATAGAAAAGATTTAGAAAACAAAAGATGATAAATTTCAAAGAAATATCATCTTTATGTTGGAGAGAACAAGAAGGTTCCCAGCTGCTCTGCTCAGCTATTAAGAAACAAGAAACTCATCTGGTTTAAACATCTGGCCTTCCTGTCTAAGGAATGTTCATTAATAAGTTCTGTTGTATATGTAACAATTTTGGTTGCCCCCCTCATAATTACTAGTTTTCTCCCATTTGCATTTTTTGTAATGGTCTCCTATCTGTTGCAATCTTTGATGAGGGGTGAGAACTACACTTACCTGTGGGAATAGGAATAAATATTTAGACTATGTTAGGAATTATACTAGTTCAGGGAAAGAGCATTAAGAGATGGTCCTCTAAGGTACATGACCTTATTAGTCATTGGCTTACTTAGGGTTTCAGTACGATATGATTTTTCTCCTGTTGTGTAGGCCTTGAGTCCAACCATGATAATTGTTGGTTACCACAAAGATACAAATGCCACTATTACACTGTTAGGGATATCATGCTGTGCTGGTCATTGTAGGCATTGTTGGGTGTCACAGTCATCACAGCTGAATAGAACTGTTGGTTGCTTTCATCCCTTAGGATGCTTACATAAAACCTTCTGGAGCTATGAAAAAGGGGAGTCTTTCAGGGCATATTTGGCTATGATTCTCAGAGTCTTGCATTTGAAATGTGTGGTGCCTATAGCAAAGGAGACTGCTGAATCCCAGAGACCCATCTTCTCTCCTTCCTCTGTGTTAGAATTACAAACACAGACTATGCCATTTGTTTACATGAGCTCCGTGGATCTAATTTGGATTCTCAGAACTGACAGATCATATAGACTCTCCTCAGCCCCTATAAATTAAATTCTGATACCAAAACCTCCACTGGAGATAATAAAAAGCACTTAAAAATGTTAAATTGTATTATGGCTACCATAGTGAGCAAGCCAAGAATACAGATAAAGAGATGTCTGTGGGTAGCTCCCATTTTTGCCTGCTCAGAAAACTTTCAGTTTAAATGCATTTCATCAAGAAGAATGTCACTAAACAGAACAGTAAACAAAAGTTTGCCATCCCAAAAGAGTGTCTCACAGCGCTCCTATTTAGAAAGTCATATGGAATCACTGACATAATGCTGCCATTGTTCGGGATTCTTACACTCGAACATTTGTGCAGAGATAGATAGCTCAATCAGTAAAATGCCAGCTACGCAAGCATGAAGATTTCCAGCACCCACACGAAAATGCCAGGGGTGGTGCTGCATACCTGTAAACTTAACTGGGGGCAGAGACAAGAAGATCCCTGGTCCTCAAAAGCCAGCAAGTGTGGCTAAATCAGTGATTTCCAGGTTCAATGAGAGACCCTGCCTCAAAACATAAGGTGAAGAATGACTGAAGGAAGATACACGTGCACATCGAACGGTTCTTTCTTGGAACTTGGCTATTTTACTTGTCTGATTCATCTGTCTCATTTTTGGTATGGGATTTTGACTCTTTCAGTGTGTGTTTTAGCTTTGTCAATTTCTTTGTGTGCCTGTTGGCATTTCCATTCTGTGCTTTAGTGCCCCAATGGCATGATCCAAACTTTATAAGCTTCATAGCTTGGGGTGAATTATCTTTTTAGTGAGAATGTACCATTCCTTTTTTTTATATATCTGGTAATGCAGTTTGTGTTCTAGTTCAAGTTATTTCCATTTTAAATTTAAAGATACTTATTTGCATCTCAACTTAATTTCAGGAGTGTTTTAATAATATTTTTAATATGTAGGTCAGAACTTTTGCTGGTTTTATCCACCTTGCTGGTGTATTTTAATCTGTCCAATTTTGTTATCTTCACTGTGGTTATGATGAGTTTAGATTACTTCTATCCTTCAGCTGTGCTTTTTTTCCTGTTTTCCTTTTCTTCTCTGTACTGTGAATCCAATGACTTTTATGTATATCCAGACCAAGAATTAACTCCTGGTATGTTTTATCATCTATTGTCTCTTTTATTGTTCTTATAAAATAAGATAGATAGTAATCAGCACTACCTTCCCAACAGCAAGGTGAATCCTACAGTGAACATGATTTAACTAAACATTTAGTTTTCAATTGTTTTCATGTTTCATCTGATGTTGATCAGGTGGCTTCTAGCTTTGGAGAATTTACCAGATCTCTCAGAGTTGTATAGCTTTTTCCTCCAAGATTAAAACCTTCCATCTTGGTGGGAAGCATGCTAAGACACAAGATGTTAAAAAGGAAGGTAAAGCAACAGATATTCCAAGCAGAGATGGAACATTCTATTCTGCAGGGAAGTTCCTTAAGCTCAAGAAATAAATAATCCCTGAAACTTTCCAGAGTCACTGGACCCCTTCCTCTCCAAGGTTTATAGTCAGTAAGGACAAAGAGTGGAGCAGAGGTCATCCAGAGACTGCCCCACCTGGAGAATCCATCCCTCATGCAGGTAGACACCAAGCCCAGACACTATTGTGGATGCCAAGAAGTGCTTGCTGATAGAAGCCTGATACAGCAGCTTCTTGAGAGGCTCTGCCAGATCTGACCAATAGAGATGCAGATACTCACAGCCAACCATAGAACTGAGCACAGGGACCCCAATGGGAGTTAAGGGAAGGACTGAAGGAGTTGAAGGGCCCTTATCTGGCATCAATTAGAGGGGAGGCCCTTGGTCCTGTGAAGGCTTTATGCCCCAGTGTAGAGGAATGCTAGGGCAGTGAGGTGAGAATAGGTAGGTGGGTGGGGGAACACCCTCATAGGAGCAGGGTAAGGAGGGGTGGGATAGGGGGTTTGCAGAGGGGAACCAGGAAAGGGAATAACATTTGAAATGTAAATAAAATATACAATTAAAAAATAAGAATTGCCTAGGGACATTCTTGGACAAGCAAAGCTTCCTAGAAGATGCAGAGTTCAGCTCATCCAATTTGAAGAGGCTCAAGCCAACACAGCCACCAGAATAGGAGACTTACCAACCTGTGGAGCTGCCTACAGCTGTGCAGTGTGCTCCAGGTTTGCAGCTTTTATGAGTTTTCCCCAACACTGGGGTAGGCTTAGGTGATGCAGTTGTCTTTAAGCAATTTGTGGTCTCCTAAGTAACTCCTCACCCATACTACTGTAAGTAATACCAATAAAACTCATTGGTTCACCAAGCTGTACCTTGTTGGGGACCCATGCTTCAGTCTGATGTCAGTTTCCTATCTGGGGTGACTAGATATTTGTTCACATGGGGATAGTATAACATTAACACTCACCTTTTTTCTGATCACAATCGTTACCTCCTCTATAATGTCATGGCCTATCTTAGTCAAGAAGTGCTTTGAAATACTGCTTAGACCTTGGCTGAGTCTTTCCTTGATGCCTCAAGCCCTTGCCTCTGAAGTGGTTTACAGCTTCTCCCCTCTGTTGCAGAGTGCTGAAGCATTTCTTTCAGCAACAAAGGAGCCTTATGCCACACTTCCACTTCAGGTTGACAAACCTCCCTCCTTCTGGCAGAGAGACACTTAGTGCCAGTTGACATTAGGAAATGACTCTGGCCACCGCCCACAGCAGATCAGAGTGGTCATGGCTCTGGCATTTCTCTTGACTTCTGTTCCTAACCTGTTTCTGTTCATTAGATTTTGAAATACTACCGTACCTTCTGCTCCTTGAGTTGATGGCATGTGTCAATGTTATGTGTTTGGAAAGAAAAGGAAAAGAGTCATGTAATAGGAGGTACATGAAATCTTTCCTTCAAACTAAATGGGAGATTTTAAGACAGTAAGGTTTGTTTTCTAAGTTTGAATTTGCTTTTAGTCATAATATTTTTTTATAATTTTGAAAGTTTTTTCTTATTCTGTATTAGTTATAATTACAGTTTTCATTATACATTCATATATAATGTATATAACTTTCTCTTGACCTTTCCCACTCCTGCTGACCTCCTCATTTTTCTTAACTAGTCCCATTCTGCTCTCATGTTTTTCTGAATTGTCATGTTTTAGGGGAGCCAATGAGATCCATTAGGGATTTTTAGGTGTATGTAATCAACTTACCACTGCTTAAGAAACTGGTGATCTCTCCCCTAGCAGCCATTTACTACCTATAAATCCTAATGGAAGGATGATAGTTTTCATTTAAGTACATTTGGGGGTGTAGAAATGTCTTTGTTGGGTGAAGTACTTGCTGGACAAGCATGGATACCTTAGTGTGAATCCCCAGCAACCACAAAAAGATTGTGACTGGAGGTGTGTATCGCAAACCCCAGTGTCAGGGAGGTAAACACAGGCAGATCCCTAGAGTTCACTGGCCAGCCAGTCAAGCCAATCAGTGAGCTCCAGGTTCAGTTAGAGACTAAGGTGGAGAATGATGGAGGAAGGTAACGAATGTTGACCTCTGGACTCCACACATGTGCACATACATAAAACTATATGCATGAAGAGACTCATAAAGAGATACATTCAAAACCAGAATTAAATATGTTAACATTTGACATATGGCAGTATGGTTTAAGGAAGTTTCTGATATGTTTCCTATGCTGATTATTCTATTAACTCTGCCATATCAATATATTTTATGCTATACACAATACACAAGATGTTTTTGTGTCTCCTACCACCTGACTTCATTGTTACCATGATGCATCCAACCTCCAGGCGCAGCCCATCCCCACACACCCTGCACTAAGGTCTAGCCTGGTGAGTCTGTGAGATCTTATGCTCCAGTCATCCTCCCAGCTCCACATTACGTGTCAGGCCTAGTCTCACCATTCGTGTTCATGCTTCCTATAATCAGGCTTTGGCCAGGATACACATTCAGTGCACACAGCCTTTTTTCTACCTGACTTCATTCCATCCTCACCACATTCAACTTTCAGGCCCTAAAACTGGACCACACAGCCCATGCTTTGTCTCAGTCTCCTAATGTCAACATTAGATACAGAACTGACAAAAGCAATACACATGCCCAGGTCTCATCACAAAAATACAAAGAGTGTGACAGAGTACAGCAGTACCCTAAGCTGCCCATCCTATGTGTGCCAAAACCAATCAGTCCCATACACATTTTTTCCAGTGAGAATTGCCTTGATGAACCATAGCACATAAAATTTTAAAGAATAATAATAAACTACAAAGAATTAAAAGAGTCTAAAGAAAATACAAATAGCTTAAAACACATAAAGAAAACAAATGCCTGAACAATGCCCAGAAAAACACAACTATAAGGCTGATGGAAGTGATGAAGAAAATCTAGGATTTAAAAACCACATTCAATAAAGAGACAAAATTATTGAGAAGAACACAAGCTAAACTGAAGAAAGAACTGAAAACATCAGTAACCTAGCCTCAATAGAAAACTCAGGGTAAAGCTTTATAAAGAATTAAGTTATAAAGATTGCATCAAGTAAAAGACAGATTGTGGCTAGGCAGTGGTGGTGCACGCCTGTAATCCCAGCACTTGGGAGGCAGGCGGATTTCTGAGTTCAAGGCCAGCCTGGTCTACAGAGTGAGTTCCAGGACAGCCAGGGCTACCCAGAGAAACCCTGTCTCAGAAAAAGAAGAAGAAGAAGAAGAAGAAGAAGAAGAAGAAGAAGAAGAAGAAGAAGAAGAAGAAGAAGAAGAAGAAGAAGAAGAAGAAGAAGAAGAAGAAGAAGAAGAAAGAAGAAAGGAAGGAAGGAAGGAGAAGGAGGAAGGAGGAAGAAGGAGGAAGGAGGAGGAAGGAGGAGGAGGAGGAAGAAGAAAGAAGAAGGAGGAAGAAGAAAGAAGAAGAAAGAAGAAAGAAGAAGGAAGAAGAAGAAGGAAGGAAGAAGGAAGGAAGAAGAAGGTGAAGACTTTAAGAAAAAGTAGAAGACTTAAACCTCACAAGCAGAGAATACAGAAATTGTTTTTAAAATAATAGAAAAGAATTGCCTAGTATCTGTGAGACACCACGAAAAGGACAAATGTCAGATTATAGACGTACATGAGGAAGACGAATCAATAATATAGACTGGATCTTCAACAAAATCCTAGAAGAAAACCTCCTCAAACTGAGGAAACACTCATCCCATACAGACACAAGCAGTACATAGCATGTCAAATAGACAACCCCACCATGCACACACACACACACACACACACACACACACTCTCTCTCTACGAGGGGAAAAAACTCACATGTTATATCATGCTTAAAACCCTAAATGCACAGAAAAAAGAAAGAGTCCTGACATTGACAAGAAAAACACAAATCATATATAAAAGGCAACCTACCAGAATAATAGTTAATTTCTCAATGGAAACTTTGAATGCCAGAAGATTCTGGAGCAATGCATTTCAAGTCCTAAAGAACTAAACTGACCAGCCTATACTAATATGCCCAACAGAACTGTGTCCCACAAGTGAAGGGGAACTAAAAACTTTGCACTGTCCAAATAGGCTAAAAGAACTCATAACCAGCAGACCAACCCCAAAAGAGTATGAGTGAAATACTTTGGACTAAAGAGGAACAAGCATAGCCAAGAGGCTGTGATGATGTTATAATTTCTGAAAATAAATTATGACTAAGCTTACAAACACCAAACAGAGTTGTCAACTCTCCCTATTCCTTTTCAATATAGTACCTGGAGTACTAGCTGGAGCAAAAAGGCAAAAGAAGGAAATTAAAGTAATACAAACTATTTTTCTAAGTTGAGTTATCTCTAGTTGCAGATAAAATGATATATATAACAATAATGAAGAAAAAACATGAATGTGAAGGGGGCACATGAAAGAATTTGGAGGCAGGAAAAGGAAGAGGAGAGATGACTTCATTAGATTTCAAAATTTTGCATGTTTAAATTTACATACAAACTTGTTAACACATCACTTATTCTCATCAATACCCTACAAGAATAACTGGTACTGACAAAGAAGTGGGTGGAGACCTTTGCAGAGTTATCTTCAGTTTCGGTAATGCTGTTATGTGAATGTTGTTATTGGTACACTGTGACTTGCAGGGCCACAGTGTTTACCAGTTTCCTTTTGGATTCTTTGCCGTTCTTCATGTATGTGGACTTCATAGGTGTGTTCTTTATGCATGCACAGCATACTCCCTCCCATAGAACTGGTCTCATCTGAGCTGTGACGTTTGTGTTGTGCCTGCATTTTCAATCTGGTGGACTCTCCTATTGGTGGAGTGTAAGTGGACAGATATCTTTTCCAGGAGAAATTTCTGATATATAAAAACACTGAAAATATAATCATTGTGGTTTTAATTCTCATAATTTTACACAAATTATTTATGTTGTGTATGCTCTCTGGCAGGCAGAGTGCTTTCAATATTTTCTTTGAATATAACAACAAAGCAACCACCTGTGACATGGTAATCCTTAGTGATGGAAGATACATATGTTAGGTATATTGATTAAGTTACCTAAATTCCAGCTGCTATAAGAATTTTATTCAAAGCCATTTTATTCCCCAGGGTTTGTTATGCTCTTCACTCCTTCTGGCCTGTAAATCTTAGTCTAAGACTAAGAATCCATGAATTCATAATGGGGAGAGTGGAGACTCAAGGATGAGGAATTTGAGTCAGGAGCTTTGGTACTTGACAGATCATTCAAGTCTCAGATGCATAAAAGAACTTTCTGTTCATCTTTGTGTTCAGTGAACACGAGGGTGCTCCCTACACACACACACACACACACACACACACACACCAAGGCAAACAACAGGGCATCTTTACCAGGTCTCCTTGCCAAGGAGCTAATCTGTTTCTGAAACTCTGCACAAGCAGCCTGAGTAAAGACATCCCAGCTCTCAAGACTCATGTGTTCTCATTACAGAACTGATTGCAAAGTTGTGCTCATCAAAAGGGATCAATACTGGAAAAGGAGCAGGTGTATTGGGCTGATGTAACAGAATAGATAAAACGAGACGAACCCATCTATCCATGGTCAACTGAACTTTGACAAAGAAATCAATACCATTCAACTGGGGAGAACTATGATCTTTCAACACATAGCACTGAGAAGTTTGGTACCTACCCAGAAGAAAATGTGTATCTCTGCTTTATACCCAACATGTCAAAATAGCTCCAAAATCCTTACTACAAAATATGGAACTTATATGCCCACATTAGTATAAATTTTTGTGACTGGATTAGGCACAGGTTTATTTAGTATAACAATTACAGTAAAAATAATCACAGAAATACAAGGTACTTTAAACTTAATTAAAATACTAACCTTGGGTTGAAGAAACAGCTAAGTGGTTAGGAGCATATGCTGCTCTTGCAAAGATTCTGAGTTCAGTTCCTAACAGCCACATCAAGAAACTCACAAACACCTGTAACTCATGATTGCCAGCGGAGTCCATTGCCCTCTTCTTGATACCATGGGCACATACACTAACATGTATACAACTTAAAAAATTTTTTTAAATAATCAAACTTTAAATAATCAAGGGATCCTATTAAGAAAGTGAAAAGACAGTCTACAGAATGACAGAAAATACTTGCAGATAATGTATTTGATTAAAGATTTGACACACAGTCCCAAATCAATAAACTGAGTGGGGGAGGGTATCAGGAAGGGAGTGAGAGGTTCAGGCCATATGGCCATGAGAGTGAATGGAAATCTGCAGCTGACTGGGGTAGAGTTAGTGGGCATCTCCAGGAAGAGACAGAGACCTGAGGTAGAGGAGGTACCCAAGAATCAATGGGGATGGATGGTCTTAGCTGTGACTCACAGCATTGAGGATATCAAGCCTGAGGAGGGAGGCTGCCTCCTGTGGTTAGGCAGGAACCCTGGTGGAGTGATAGGGAAACCAACACACCCACAAAACTTTAGACCCCAAACTTATCCTAGCTACCATAAATACAGGGATTGGGGATGGATCAGACTCTGAAGGAATGGCCAGTCAATAACTGGCCCAACTTGAGTCCCTCCCATGGGCAAGCACCAATCTCTGTCAAATAGGAGTCTAACATGGATGTCCTCTGAGAGGCTCCACCCACCATCTGACTCAGACAGATGAAGACACTTACAGCTAAACCTTGGATGGAGTTTGGGAACTCTCATGAAGAAACAGGAGGAAGGATTACAGGCCCTAAGGGAATAGAAACTCCACAGAAAGATGAACAGGGTCAACTAACCTGGACCCATGGGACTCTCAGAGATTGAACCACCAACCAAAGAGCATACACAGGAGTAGACCTAGGTCTTCCTATACATACATACCAGATGTGCAACTTGACTTTCATGTGGGTCTCAAAGAACTAGAGTGCAGGCTACCCCAAAGCTGTTTCCTGTCTATAGGATATGTTCTTCTATCTGGCTACCTTGCCTGGTCTCAGTGGGAAAGGATTCATCTAGCCTCATTGACACTTGATGTGCCAGGTTTGGGGGATACCCAGAGGGCCCTTTCCCACTCAGAGGTGAAGAAGATGTGGGATGGGAGAATGATTGTGGGAGGGGGTGACCAAGAAGGGTCAGTGAGTCAGATATAAAGTGAATAAGTAAATTAATAATAATAATAATAATAATACCGCTCACCCATCAAAACATACATAAAAGATTTGAGTAGATTTTTACTAGAGAAGATGTACACTAATCAGTTAGTACACAAAAACTGCCCCAAATCCATTGTTTTTAGGGATATGTCAATCAAAATCCCAGAGAGGTACCATTTTATAGCCTCTATGCTGGAGATCCAGTAGCAGAGGTCAATGAGGATACATAGAGGCTATTAAAATTGATGGAAATTGAAATGATGTGGCTATAATACTTCCTCAGAAAGTCAAGTGTGGTATTCCTGTGTGACTTGGATTTCATTCCCTGGTATGTGCATGTATATGTTTGTAAAGATGTGTATACATACCAAAATATGTATGAAAAATATATGAATGTTAATAGTGGCATTACTTATAGGCCAAAAATTAGAAATTGGCTAGGGAGATGACACAGTGGATAAAAATACTTTCTGCACAACAGAAGGGCCTGAGTTCAAATCCCCAGAACCCAAGGATGTGGTATCTTGCACATCCTAACTCCAGGACTGTGGGAGATTCCTGGGAGTGTGTCTGCTATTTGTTGGCCATGAGTATAGCTCTAGTTCACTGAGAGATCCTGTTTCAAAGGAATTAGGTGGAGCATGATGCAGCAAGATACCTGACATCCTCCTCTGGGCTCCATATAAATAAATCATTCACACACACACACACACACACACACACACACACAACCATATACCCACAAACCAAAAAGAAAAAAATATTAACTCCAAAACCCAAAAATTAAAAACAGCCAAAATTCGAATCAACTTACATATTAATAAACAAACACTGGCAAAATGGAAATAACTGGACCATAATAAGGGGTGTCTGAAGTACTGTTAGATGACATCAGAGAAGCAAACCTTAAATGTGTCATTGCTAAGTGATCAGGCTGGGATTGATTAGCTGTTGCATGTGTGGAGTGTGATTCATTCACTTTAGATATCTATTATAGTAATGCTCATGGACAAGAATGGGTTGTGATTGGTAATTAATGAGCTGAGAAAATATTAAAGAATTTTCTGGATTAAGGAACTATTTGAGGGGAGAAAGTTGACAAGCAAAGAGGTCATATTGGGGTGGAGGCAGGCAGCTAGGGATGAGGGTGGATTAGAAGGAGTTATAATGATGCATATGTATAAAAATGCCTTATTGAAATTCATCACATTTTATCCTAATTATAAAATTAATTTAAAGTGAATTAAAATGATAATACCAAGGTAAAAAAGAAATGTTCTGGAATTCAACAGTTGCGATGGAAAGCCACTGAACTATGTAATTTAAAATGATGAGGTCTGAGTTATAGAAATTAAATCTCAATAAAATTAAAAGATGAAAGAGGAGCTGGAAACCAATAAAACATATATCCTGCAGACTAAGTAAGACCAGAAGAGTAGCAAAGAGTCCCAGTGAGAGTGAGAAGAATCAGCTAATAAAAGTAATACTGGAAAGTAGCAAAGTTGAATAAGAAGGCACATAAGAAATGATAAAGTTAGTAAGTCCAACAGAGGGGAAGAAAATCCAAAACAAATCACTAAAGTCAGAATTGGACAATGGATTGCAGAATTATACCCTATAGAAATTTAAAATGTAGTGTTTTATGTACATGAACTGAAGAGTTCAGACGAAGTAGACATATCCCCAGAAAATACAACTTATCAAAACACATAAATAAGATCAAACTTTCTGGATGTTACAAGGCTTTGAGGTATGCAGATACTGTTATTAGAAATTTTGTCCTAAATAAAGGTGCTTTTTTTCTAGTGGGCTCAATGATGGATACTTCCACATAATGGAGAAATCATAATAGCAATTTAAACACACACATTCAAAGAGTAGGATAAAACAGTGAGCCAGAAAGATGGCTTATTGGCCAACAGGGCTTGCTGCACTTAGAGAGAATCTGGTTTGGTTACCAGTATCTATTACTTTACCCCAGGAGCTCCAGCACCTTCTCTTGGCCTTTATAGCTAGTCATACAATTGTATAACCAACCCATCATATGGACACATAATTAAAATAAAATTTTTAAATAAAAATAATACATCAATGCAGTGGAAAAGTTGCTATCAGCTGAGTAATACACTGATGGACAAGGTAGATTCTCAAGTCCATGCCCTGATATCTATCAACTGTAGAAATCTATGATGTGAGGATTAGGGCTGATTATCAAGTTGACCCAACCTAGAACAATTTGGAAGGAGAGTCTCAATGAAAAATCATCTAGATTAGATCGGCCTATGGGCATGCCACTGAGGGGTTGTCTTAGTCGGCTTGCCGTGAAAAGGCCACCCTGTGCGTTTTTGGAAATGGGGCTCTAAAATGTACAAGCATAAAGAAAACAAGTGGAGAAGAAAACAAAGCAAGACCATGTCTCTGCTCTTGACTGTGGCTGAGATGTGACCAGCTCTCTCAAGCTCTTGGCCACTGTGACTTCTCAGCAGTCACGGACTGTACCATGGAACTGTGTGCTAAAACAAGCCTCCTTCTCCTGTGAGAAGCTTTTGATCAGGGTATTTTACCACAGGAACAGAGAGGAAACTAGGACAGATGACAAACCCAAATCTGCAGAGGCTTTATAGATGAAAGACCATGGGTTAGTTGACCATCATACAAAAACAACACCCTGAACTAACTGGTTTGAGCTAGTGTAGTCACAATCTTTGTGAAGGTAAAAAGAGGCCAAGGAACAGGGGTGTGATCACAGATGAGCAATGGGGTACAGATGACCTCACCCCAGTGCTGACTTTTGAAGCACCAACTACCAGGCAAGGCATGAATACAGCCTCACTTGGGAAAAGCTGGATAATCTTCTCCACTAGAGATGCTGTGGGAACATAGATCTGCCACCAGTTTCCTGATAGCTGGTGAGACCCTAATGAGACAGTTACTGTACATTTATGTTGTTTTAAGCCATGAAGTTTGTGGTAATTTTTTAAATACACACTAAAATGACTCTAAGCTAATATGTGGCAAAATAGCATCCATAACTCTCTATTTGACACTAAGCATTAAAAAATAATCAACTCAAGTGACAATTTAAATAATAAAGGGAAAATAAATGAGTACAGAAATGAGAAAACAAGTGTGTGTACCAAAAATGTGACAAGACATCTCAAGATCCCTTAAATAGGAAAAAGTCCACACAGCACAAGTAAATCAAAACCTCAATTCTAATTACTATTTAATAAAGAAATGTACAAAATAACATAATAAAATTAAGTGAGAATGAATGGAAATTCTATTTCCTTATTCAGAGCACAGTTAAGATATCAGCCAAGGCATGAGAAAGCACTCTCGTCTTTTGTGTGTGTTATATATGTGATATGCAGGAAGATATCATAGATAGTCTAGACATGAAACAAATACTACAGTTATTAACTCACAGCAACTGTGGTGACATGAACTTGGTCCACATCAGATTGGCAAAATTGTTAGGCAAGGGCCCCAGGGAACCCCTCTTTACCTCTGAACCACTGGCTATACGGATTCAGGGAGAGGCAGGGCTACCATCTTTGTGGATCTACTGCTGAGCGATCATACCAGGCTCCAGTAGACAACTACAAATCCAGTCACACAGAAGGCCCTGGGCCACAAAACAAGATAAAAAGTCGTGAACATGAATGAGAGCTAAGTGCAACAGAAGAGAACAGATAGGGACAGTTGGAAGGTGGGTGATGAGACAAGTCAGTGATGTCATGTACATATATGAAATTGTCCAAGAACAATCTAATTTTTTAAATGCATTACCACATTTAAGTAAATGATAGTTTAAATTTCAAGCAAAATATAAAGACAGAGAAAAAAAGGAGGGAGGTCATTGGAGAATGGATGGAGAGAAGAAGGTTTATGGGACATATGGGGAGGGGGGATCCGGGAAAGGGGAAATCATTTGGAATGTAAAGAATATAGAAAATAAAAATATTTATAAAAAAATTTCAAGTAAAATCTCTGATAAGTGGATATTAATTAGCGCAGAAGCTCTGAATACTGAAGGCACAAATCGCATAACAATTGACTCCCATGAAGAAGTATGGAGAGGGTCCTGATCCCGGAAAGGATTGATCTAGCATTGGAGGGGAATATAAGGACAGAGAAAAAGGAGGGAGGTGTTTGGAGAATGGGTAGAGAGAAGAAGGTTTATGGGATATATGGGGAGGGGGGATCTGGGAAAGGGGAAATCATTTGGAATGTAAACAAAGAATATAGAAAATAAAAATATTAAATTTCAAGCAAAAATTTAATGGACACATCATCAAAGAGGCTGCAATTACGACAGAACAAGCACACTGCCCTTAAATACAGTGTGTGACTCTTGAATAGAGGATGACAGAGGTAGATCCAAAGGGAAAGTTTGCACTTAGCTCTGTGAGACATCAAATACATGCTGTTAGCAGTTAAGATGGTGACTGTGGCTTGTGACTGAGGAGGACACACAGCAATACTGCTCTTGGTCAACACCTAGGGGGGTTTGCAGGACATCAGCTGTGCTGTCAGGATGCATGTTTCAAGTGAGGACCATCTGTTGAGAAAGCAGAAGCAAGCTTCAGCCATGGTCTTCCTTTTCAGTTTCCATTACTACAGTCCGTGTGATTTGGAAAAACTAGTGGACAATTACAGACATAAACATTCCTAGGTCCTTCCTACATATTTGCTTGAAATAATGTAGCTGTTGGAACAGTTATAATGACATGAATGGCATGCATACATAGGTTTAAATTTATGTCTCTGTGTGAGTGTGTTCCTAGGCACATAGTTGGTAGGTGTGTGCTCACCCATATGCAACCATATGGAGGCCAGAGGTCAATGTTAGATATCTTCCTTACACATTCCTCACATTACTTTTGGAAGCAGGGTCTCTCCCTGAGCCTGGACTTCATTATGTGTGTTCTGAGGGTCTAAACTCAGCTATTCATGTTGATATAGGAAGCATTCTACCATTAAGTCATCTCTGAAGGCCCCATAACTTGTATTTTATTTTACCATGAATGAATTATTCAATTTTTTTCACCTCACTGTTTAATTCCACAGATGTATACACTATGTGACAGCCATGCTTCCTTACTCTTTCCTATTCTAAGCAGTAATGAAGTCTCAGGAAAGTCTGTTGGATGTGAATCACCCCTTTGTCCAGCATTCCAGGTTGTGAAGTAGATTGCTGCTTCCTGTTGTCCCTTCAGCAGCTGCCTCCACCATCACATCAACTGTGGATCACAGAGATTGGGTTGAGTACCTAGCACTTTACTAAATTACGGCCCCAATTCATAGAAGGAGTGCTATTGACTAATTTAGTACACTGTTACAGTTGTACTGTTTTATTGTTACTGATCCTTTACTGGGTCTAATTCATCAATTAGATTTTAGAAATTAAGATGGCACACACTTTGGATCTCAGCACTAGGAAGGAAGAGGCAGGTAAATTGCTTTGAATTCAAGGTCATCAAGCATTCCAGGCCAGCCAGAGCTGCACAGTGAGAGCCAGTCTCAATGAACAATTTTAGTGTGGATATTTGTGAATAGGAAGAAATATAGTAATGATAGTATTAGGCAGTAGCTGCAGTTTCAGACATCAATTTGGTATGAAGTGGCTTGGAATGATCAAGGGAAGACTGCTAAATTCATGATTTATGCCTTTTAGGATATTCATATCATTCTTGGATAAGAGAATTGACCACTGGGAGAGGGTAAACCATACTGTACCTGATTGTATTTAGCCTGTTAACCAGTGGTAGATATTAAACTTGATATTCCAAGACTCTCTATCTTCTAATTGTTGTGACTGCATTAGGAAGCCATCCCCTCTGCTGTCTTTACTGTTCTTCCTTCATTCACCATGACAAGGAAAGGACAAGTGCTAGTGTCTGATGTCAAGAAATCTCTGAAATTAAATAACTGTGATTATCAATGTGTAGCATCAATTTCTGTGATGCTTTTAAGTGTTCCTAAATCTTCTTCAGGATCTCTGGGAAAGATCTACAATAAGCACTTCCTCTCATTAAATCTACTTTTCTTCAAGTACCCCTAATCAGTACTTTTTAAAAAAATATTTGCATAAATTTTGGATATCCACTTTCATGTCTAGCATCTACTAGAGTAATGGTCTTTTTAAAAAAATACAATTTCCTCATAAGTATTCTATGTGACTGTATGCACACATGTGTATGTATGCACGTATATCACACACTTCTCATATTCTTCAGACTAAGAATAATTCTGTCAGACTCTTAAGTTCTAAAACTGTATCCACTGGAAACCTTTCTCTCTTCTCTTCTGACATATGAACTAAAATGTGTCCTTCATGACTTCAGAATGCAGCTGCACATCTGGGAAAAGACTGCAAAGAATAAAAATGTCACTAAGAATTATGTAGAGTGGCTGACACCAGGGCCACTCATTTTTTTCTCAACAATCACTCCATGAAAAGGCAGACCAGGCATTCCTTCCTGTACTTGGTAAGTAGAGAAAGTCAGGACAAAGAACTGGAATAATTGGAGTAACTGACTCGAGTTCACAAAGTTAAATTGACTTCAGACTCCAGGGAAAAGTGAAAAATAAAGCCCGTGTCTCTGTTTATAATGAAATCTGTTCTTCATACCCCTGCCCTCCAGTCTCTTTCCCAACGCAACTCCATACTAATGGGGTATGTATTTCATGTACTTCAGATAAGAAGTAATAACAGGCACAGCAAGACAGCTTGACAGGTAAGTGCTCCTGCTGCCAAGCTTGAAGACCTGAGGTCAAACTCTGAGACCAACACAGTTGAAGTAGAGAACTGTCTCAAGCAAAATGTCTCCTTCTTCATACACTGTGTGTTGTGCACATGGTCAACCATGTATACATAAAGTAAATAAATTGTAAACAATCTAAGAAAATAAAAATGTAAGGCTTTGGGAGGCAAACAGCGTCAACACTAAGGCATTGCTGTAGGCATGAGAACTGGAGTTTGGTCCCCTAAGGCCCATTTAAAAGGCCAGATATGATGGCATACATGCCTGTAACCTCAGAACTGGGTTGCTAGAGACAGGCATATCACTGAGGCTTTCTGGTAGCCAGTTTGACAAATTTATGAGCTCTAGGTCCTTGAGAAGAGAGACAATTTCAAGAGAAATGAGATAAAGGGCAACTGAGAAAGATACCTGATTTTATCCTCTGCCCTCTCCATGCAAACACACACACACACACACACACACACACACACACACACACACACACACGCATGCACGCCATGAACACACATACAAAAAAAAGGTAAAACACATAAAGAAGTTTCTAGGAATATAAAAACTCTTATAAGTCTAGAAAACAGAAGTTGGGTTTGGACTCATGCTGCACTGAGAGTCAGGCTCCATAAATAAAAAGAAAGTGTTGTTTATCAGATAGGTCCATGTAGTGATGGCAACGAAACTGACTTGCTTAGGATGGACTGGCAGGGACTGAATGAGGAACAAAGAAGGGGGTGAGCATGGTGTCTGGACTGTATCAAATGGCTCAGCCCCTGTAGTATTTCTACCAAAAGAATGGGGCTTAATTCAGGCACCTTTCTAGCAGTATTTTGGTTGTTAAAGATGTATTTGTCTTCTCCTGTGGAGGTGCTGTTAGGATTAGGGAGGATATGGGACTCCCTAGATGAGCCTAACTGTAAGCACAATTCAAATGCCAGATGTTCATTTCATTCCATTTAAACCTCTTCAGTGCATCAGGGACATTTGCCTCACTAACCATTTCCACATATCTCAGAAATGTTCTTCCAAAGTGTTTCATCACCAAAGAACAAAGAGTTCCAAGAAACAAGGGATATGCAGGGGTTCTTTCTCTATGTCAGTCTGTCTCTGTCTGTATCTGTGTCTCTGTCTGTCTGTCTCCTTTTCCCTTCCTCCTCTCCCCTCTCTCTTATGGCAGGGAAGGGAGAAGAAACCAAGAGTAAGAAAATAAAAATGATCACTTTTTCATTCATAAATATGTCTGACAAGGTGCTGCAGATGTGTGCATGAGATACCACACTCATCTCTAAAATCACTGTTTCTGCTTTAGAAGTAGTGACACAACTCTGAAGGATGTCCCCTTTCATCCAGCTTGTGATTTGATCCTATATCAAATCATAGTGACTTTCTTTTCTGAATTTATCCATAAACCATATTCATTCACTTTATTAACTGAACCATTCCCAATCACCTGGTGAGTCCATCCTTTCTTGTCTCCCTGCCACCACCACCACCACCACCACCATCACCAATGTAATAGGATCCATGACTTTCCTTTTAGATTGGCAGCTCTGTAGCCACATGAAAGATGTCCTTCTTACATAGTAAAGTTGCTCACTGTGGTATAGCCTTATAGAAGGGTGCCAGAGGACCTGTGGAAGATCTTACACCTTCCCATCTCATTCCAGCCATTTGTCATTAGGGAATTACTCTATAGCCATCATAGCCCAAATATGAAGAGGCACATGTAGCCTAATCTTGACTGAAGCTCTTTTCAATGACAAGTCTATAGGGCATCTATGTGCCCACCAGCAAGGCTTAGTTGAATGGTTCATGATGCATTGCCCTCTGGAGTTCAGTAAGAGGAAGTAGATGAATTATAAAATACTTAGATTGCTGGGATGTTTTAGATATAAAACTACAGTAGAACAAGCCTATGGCATGTACACTACAATTTATTCTAGGAAAAGAAAAAAAACAAACTAGCTTTTAATATTTTTAAATGGAAAAACATCTTCAAATAAATAGAAATCATTTCTGAGCAGAGAAGAGAGAGGGCATCTGACTCTGATGAACAGAATTGCTTATCTCATAGTGAAACAAGAGTAATAAAAACAAGAATGAAAAATCTAAACAAAGACAAAATTCTCTATACAACAATTGGAGATGTCCCTCATGAAGTTCCTTATGTGGGAATGTTCAGTTATTGTCCTCTGTGCATTAGATAGAGTATCCAAAGGAACTTACTGAAGCCACATCTGAACCTCAAGTGTTCTAGAAGCCACAGAGTAAGAGCTATCCAAGTAAAACCTTAAGAGGCACCAATCCACCATTGTCTTAATGTGGAAAATTTTGATAGTAAAACAAGAACATGAGACTCCACAGCCTTCTGTGCATAGCCCACCAGGAAAGAGATATCTCCAAGCAGTGCTTTAACTTTTGTGCTAAGAGGAGTAAGGACACAGGCTTACAGGCCCACAGGAGGAACAAACTCCAGCCACAGACAATACCAACTAGCACCAGATGGCAAAAGGCAAGCACAAGAACCCTACCAACAGAAACCAAGGCCACATGGCAACACCAGAACACAGTTCTCCCACCACAGCAAGTCCTAGATACCCCAATACACTGGAAAAGCAAGAGATGGATTTAAAATTGTATCTCATAATGCTAATAGAGGGCTTCAAGAAAAACACATATGACTCCTTTAAATAAATACAGGAGAACATCCATCAACAGGTAAAGGCCCTTAAAGAGGAAACACAAAAATCCCTTAAAGAAATACAGGAGATGATGGGTCAACAGGCAGAAGCCCTTAAAGAAGAAACACAAAAATCCCTTAAAGAATTACAGGAAAACACAGTCAAGTGAAGGAACTGAACAAAACAATACAGGATCTAAAAGTGGAAGTAGAAACAATAAAGAAAGCACAAAGTGAGACATCTCTGGAGATAGAAAACCTTGGAAAGAATTCAGGAGTCATAGATGACATCAACAACAGAATGCAAGAGATAGAAGAAAACCTCAGGTGCTCAAGATATCATAGAAAACATTGACTCAACAGTCAAAGAAAATGCAAAATGCATAAAGCTGGTAACTCAAAACATCCAGGAACTCCAGGACACAATGAGAAGACCAAAGCTAAGGATTATAGGTATAGATGAGAGCAAGGATTTACATCTTAAATGCCGAAAACTTCCCTAATCTAGAGAAGAGATGCCCATGAACATACAAGAAGCCTTCAGAACTCCAAACAGACTGGACCAGAACAGAAAATCCTCCCAGCACATAATAATCAAAACACCAAATTCACTAAACAAAGAAAGAATATTAAAAGCAATAAGGGAAAAAGTGCAAGTAACTTATAAAGGCAGACATATCAGAATCACACCAGACTTTTCACCAGAGACGATGAAACCTAGAAGATCCTGGGCAGGCCTCATATATACCCTAAGAGAACACAAATGTGAGCCCAGGCTACTATACCCAGCACAACTTTCAATTATCATAGATGGAGAAACCAAGATATTCCATGATAAAACCAAATTTGCACAATATCTGTCCACAAATCCAGCCCTACAAAGGATAATTGATGGAAAATGCCACCACAAGGAGGGACAATGCCACACTCTAGAAAAAGCAAGAAAGTAATCTTCCAACAAACCCAAAAGAAGACACCCATATAAACATAAAAATAACATCAAAAATAACAGGAAGCAACAATCACTATTCCCTAATATCTCTTAACAACAATGGAGTCAACTCACCAATAAAAAGATTTCTGATGTAAATCTTCAATTTTATCAGAAAACATTTGTAATTCCCCTTTTAATTAATTTAGTAATTTCTTTTATGTTTACCATTTTATCTGCATTATTTTTCATGATAATCTTCAATTTTAATGTCTTTCTATATACTTCCTCTATTTTATCAGAAATGTTTCCATTGTAAATCTTTGATTTTATCACAAATGTTTCTAATTCCATCTTCAATCAATTTAGAAAGAGGTTTTACATCAACCATTTTTTTATGTAAAATTTTCCATGAAATAGTCAATTTTAACGTGTTTGTCTATTTATTTCTTGAATTTTACCAGAAATATTTTCCATGTAAATCTTCAATGTTATCTGAAAAATGTTTATAATTCCACCTTCAATCAACTTAGAATTATCTTTATGCCTATGATTTTATCTATATAAATTCCATGATAATCTTTAATTTTAACATGTTTTTCTATATATTTCTATAATTTTATCAGAAATATTTTCCATGTAAATCTTCAAGTTTATCAAAAAATGTTTATAATTCCACTTTTAATCAACTTAGAAATACTTTTTTTTTCATTTTTTTATTCGATATAATTGATTTGCATTTCAAATGATTTCCCCTTTTCTAGCCCTCCCACTCCCCGAAAGTCCCGTAAACCCCCTTCTCTTCCCCTGTCCTCCCATCCACCCCTTCCCCCTTCCCCGTTCTGGTTTTGCTGAATACTGTTTCACTGAGTCTTTCCAGAACCAGGGGCCACTCCTCCTTTCTTCTTGTACCTCATTTGATGTGTGGATTATGTTTTGGGTATTCCAGTTTTCTAGGTTAATATCCACTTATTAGTGAGTACATACCATGATTCACCTTTTGAGTCTGGGTTACCTCACTTAGTATGATATTCTCTAGCTCCATCCATTTGCCTAAGAATTTCATGAATTCATTGTTTCTAATGGCTGAATAGTACTCCATTGTGTAGATATACCACATTTTTTGCATCCACTCTTCTGTTGAGGGATACCTGGGTTCTTTCCAGCATCTGGCAATTATAAATAGGGCTGCTATGAACATAGTAGAACATGTATCCTTATTACATGGTGGGGAGTCTTCTGGGTATATGCCCAGGAGTGGTATAGCAGGATCTTCTGGAAGCGAGGTGCCCAGTTTTCGGAGGAACCGCCAGACTGATTTCCAGAGTGGTTGTACCAATTTGCAACCCCACCAGCAGTGGAGGAGTGTTCCTCTTTCTCCACACCCTCTCCAACACCTGCTGTCTCCTGAATTTTTAATCTTAGCCATTCTGACTGGTGTAAGATGAAATCTTAGGGTTGTTTTGATTTGCATTTCCCTAATGACTAATGAAGTTGAGCATTTCTTAAGATGCTTCTCCGCCATCCGAAGTTCTTCAGGTGAGAATTCTTTGTTTAACTCTGTACCCCATTTTTTAATAGGGTTGTTTGGTTTTCTGGAGTCTAACTTCTTGAGTTCTTTATATATATTGGATATTAGCCCTCTATCTGATGTAGGATTGGTGAAGATCTTTTCCCAATTTGTTGGTTGCCGATTTGTCCTCTTGATGGTGTCCTTTGCCTTACAGAAACTTTGCAACTTCATGAGGTCCCATTTGTCAATTCTTGCTCTTAGAGCATACGCTATTGGTGTTCTGTTCAGAAACTTTCTCCCTGTACCGATGTCCTCAAGGGTCTTCCCCAGTTTCTTTTCTATTAGCTTCAGAGTGTCTGGCTTTATGTGGAGGTCCTTGATCCATTTGGATTTGAGCTTAGTACAAGGAGACAAGGATGGATCAATTCGCATTCTTCTGCATGCTGACCTCCAGTTGAACCAGCACCATTTGTTGAAAAGGCTATCTTTTTTCCATTGGATGTTTTCAGCCTCTTTGTCGAGGATCAAGTGGCCATAGGTGTGTGGGTTCATTTCTGGATCTTCAATCCTGTTCCATTGATCCTCCTGTCTGTCACTGTACCAATACCATGCAGTTTTTAACACTATTGCTCTGTAGTATTGCTTGAGGTCAGGGATACTGATTCCCCCAGATTTTCTTTTGTTGCTGAGAATAGTTTTAGCTATCCTGGGTTTTTTGTTGTTCCAGATGAATTTGATAATAGCTCTTTCTAACTCTGTGAAGAATTGAGTTGGGATTTTGATGGGTATTGCATTGAATCTGTATAGTGCTTTAGGCAGAATGGCCATTTTAACTATATTGATTCTACCGATCCATGAGCATGGGAGGTTTTCCCATTTTTTGAGGTCTTCTTCCATTTCCTTCTTCAGAGTCTTGAAGTTCTTGTCATACAGATCTTTCACATGTTTGGTAAGAGTCACCCCAAGATACTTTATACTGTTTGAGGCTATTGTGAAGGGGGTCATTTCCCTAATTTCTTTCTCAGCCTGCTTATCCTTTGAGTATAGGAAGGCCACTGATTTGCTTGAGTTGATTTTATAACCTGCCACTTTGCTGAAGTTGTTTATCAGCTGTAGGAGCTCTCTAGTGGAGTTCTTTGGGTCACTTAGGTAGACGATCATGTCGTCTGCAAATAATGATAGTTTGACTTCTTCCTTTCCAATTTGTATCCCTTTGACCTCCTTATGTTGTCGAATTGCCCGAGCTAGTACCTCAAGTACAATATTGAAAAGATAAGGAGAAAGGGGGCAGCCTTGTCTGGTCCCTGATTTCAGTGGGATTGCTTCAAGTTTCTCTCCATTTAGTTTGATGCTGGCTACCGGTTTGCTGTATATTGCTTTTACTATGTTTAGGTATGGGCCTTGAATTCCTGTTCTCTCCAAGACTTTAAGCATGAAGGGATGCTGAATTTTGTCAAATGCTTTTTCAGCATCCAATGAAATGACCATGTGGTTTTGTTCTTTGAGTTTGTTTATGTAGTGGATTGTATTGATGGATTTCCGTATATTGAACCAACCCTGCATTCCCGGGATAAAGCCTACTTGATCATGGTGGATGATCGTTTTGATGTGTTCTTGGATTCGGTTGGCAAGAATTTTATTGAGTATTTTTGCATCGATGTTCATAAGGGAAATTGGTCTGAAGTTCTCTTTCTTTGTTGGATCTTTGTGTAGCTTTGGTAGCAGCGTAATTGTGGCTTCGTAGAAGGAATTGGGTAGTGTTCCTTCTGTTTCTATTTTGTGGAATAGTTTGAAGAGTATTGGTGTTAACTCTTCTTTGAAGGTCTGGTAGAATTCTGCACTGAAGCCATCTGGCCCTGTGATTTTTTTGGTTGGAAGACTTTCTATGACTCCTTCTATTTCTTTAGGCATTATGGGACTGTTTAGATGGTCTAGTTGGTCCTGATTTAATTTTGGTATTTGGTATCTGTCAAGGAAATTGTCCATTTCCTCCAGATTCTCTAGTTGTGTTGAGTACAGGCTCTTGTAGTAGGATCTGATGATTTTTTGGATTTCCTCAGTTTCCGTTGTTATATCTCCCTTTTCATTTCTAAGTTTGTTAATTTGGATACTTTCTCTGTGCCCTTTGGTCAGTCTGGCTAAGGGTTTATCTATCTTGTTGATTTTCTCAAAGAACCAGCTCCTGGTTTTGTTGATTTTTTGTATGGTTCTCTTTGTTTCTACTTGATTGATTTCAGCCCTGAGTTTGATCATTTCCTGCCTTCTACTCCTCCTGGGCGAAATAGCTTCTTTTTGTTCTAGGGCTTTCAGGTGTGTCATTAAGCTGGTAATGTATTCTCTCTCCATTTTCTTTTTGGAGGCACTCAGGGCTATGAGTTTTCCTCTTAGCACTGCTTTCATTGTGTCCCATAGATTTGGGTATGTTGTGTTTTCATTTTCATTGTGTTCTAAAAAGTCTTTAATTTCTTTCTTTATTTCTTCCTTGACCAAGGTATCATTGAGTAGAGTATTGTTCAGTTTCCACGTGTATGTGGGTTTTCTGTTGTTTCTGTTGCTATTGAAGACCACTTTTACTCCATAGTGATCAGATAGGAGGCATGGGATTAGTTCTATCTTCTTATATTTGTTGAGGTCTGTCTTGTGACCAATTATATGGTCGATTTTGGAGAAGGTACCATGAGGTGCTGAGAAAAAGGTATATTCTTTTGTTTTAGGATAGAATGTTCTCTATATATCTGTTAAATCTAATTGGTCCAAAGCTTCAATTAGTTTCATTGTGTCCCTGTTTAGTTTCTTTTTCCTGAGCGGTCCATTGAGGAAAGTGCAGTGTTGAAGTCACCCACAATTATTGTGTTAGGTGCAATGTGTGCTTTTAGTTTTAATAAAGTTTCTTTTACGAAAGAGGGTGCCCTTGCATTTGGGGCATAGATGCTCAGGATTGACAGTTCTTCTTTTTGTATTTTTCCTTTGACCAGCAAGAAGTGTCCCTCAGGGTCTCTTTTGATGACTTTGGGTTGAAAGTCAATTTTATCTGATATTAAAATGGCTACTCCAGCTTGTTTCCTGAGACCATTTGCTTGTAAAATTGTCTTCCAGCCTTTTACTCTAAGGTAGTGTTTGTCTTTGACCCTGAGGTGTGTTTCCTGTAAGCAGCAAAATGTAGGGTCCTGTTTACGTATCCATTCAGTTAGTCTGTGTCTTTTTATTGGGGCATTAAGTCCATTGATGTTAAGAGATATTAAGGAATAGTGATTGTTACTTCCTATCATTTTTGACGTTATTTTTTAAATTTGAATGCTTAACTTCTTTTGGGTTTGATGAAAGGTTACTATCTTGCTTTTTCCAGGGTGAAGTTTCCCTCCTTGTATTGGTGTTGTCCTCCTATTATCCTTTTTAGGGCCAGGTTTGTGGATAGATATTGGGTAAACTTGGTTTTGTCATGAAATATCTTAGTTTCTCCATCTATGGTGATTGAGAGTTTTGCTGGATATAGTAGTTTTGGTTGGCATTTGTGTTCTCTTAGAGTCTGCATGAGATCTGCCCAGGACCTTCTAGCCTTCATAGTCTCAGGTGAAAAGTCTGCTGGGATTCTGATAGGTCTTCCTTTATATGTTACTTGGCCTTTTTCTCTTACTGCCTTTAGTATTCTTTCTTTGTTTAGAACATTTGGTGTTTTGATTATTATGTGACGGGAAGTATTTCTGTTCTGGTCCAGTCTGTTTGGAGTTCTGTAGGCTTCTTGTATATTCATGGGCATCTCTCTCTTTAGGTTAGGGAAGTTTTCTTCCATAATTTTATTGAAGATATTTGCTGGCCCTTTAAGTTGTAAATCTTCACTCTCATCTATGCCTATAATCCTTAGGTTTGGTCTTCTCATTGTGTCCTGGATTTCCTGGATATTTTGGGTTACAAGCTTTTTGCATTTTGCATTTTCTTTAACTGTTGAGTCCATGGTTTCTATGGAATCTTCAGCATCTGAGTTTCTTTCTTCTATCTCTTGTATTCTGTTGTTGATATTTGCATCTCTGTTCCCTGATTTCTTCCCAAGGCTTTCTATCTCCAAAGTTGTCTCCCTTTGAGTTTTCTTAGTTGTTTCTACTTCTGATTTTAGATCCTGGATGGTTTTGCTTAGCTCCTTCACTTGCTTGTTTGTGCTTTCCTGTAATTCTTTAAGAGATTTTTGTGTTTCCTCTTTCATGAGCTCAGCCTGTTGACCAAAGTTCTCCTGTATTTCTTTAAGAGATTTTTGTGTTTCGTCTTTCATGACCTCAGCCTGTTGACCAAAGTTCTCCTGTATTTCTTTAAGTGTTTTTTGCATTTCCTCCTTGTTGGCTTTTGTATTCTCCTGGATTTCTTTCAATGATTTTTGTGTTTCCCTTGCAAGGGCTTCTAACTTTTGATCCATTTTCTCCTGAATTTCTTTAAGTATGTCCTTCATGTGTTCCTGTACCAGCATCATGACCAATGATTTTAAATCCAAATCTTGTTTTACTGGTGTGATGGGGTATCCAGGACATGTTGGTAGAGGAGAATTGGGTTCAGATGTTGCCATATTGCCTTGATTTCTGTTAGTGACGTTCCTGCGTTTGCCTTTTGCCATCTAGTTCTCACTGGTGTTAGTTTGTCTTGTCAGTGCTGGACTCACCAGTGCAAACTGCCCCTTGCCAGTTGGCCTCTGGTGCACAGCTTACCTCCTGCACTGCTTGTAGACAGGGTGCTGCTGCCCAGGCTGCTCAGATCCCAAAGCAGGCACCCGAAGGCTCCCTCTGGGGCCCGCTGGATTCACTGGAGCACACTGACTTCTCCCAGCTGGCCGCCCGGAAACCCAGCTAGCCACTTGCAGGACTTGGAGATGTGGTGCTGCTGCCCAGGCTGATCTGGGCAGCAGAACTCCCAACTGGGTTGGTGCACACAAGGCTAGCCTAGCTGCTCAGGCCCTGAGTCTAGGCAAAAGCCTGGCAGGCCAATGTCGGTGCAAAGTTCCCCTCAGCTGTGGGTGTTAATTGGGTGTGTCAGATGGCTAGGATGGTGGTGTGCGCAAGTTCCCTGAGAGTGCTGGGAGAGTCTGCTGGGCTAACAACCTCCTGGCTGGGTCAGCACACAGATGGCCCAACGAGCAACCCAGGGCCTGGGGGCAGTCCAGGGCCTGACCGTCTGAGACCCCTGCTTTGTCTGCCTTGGGCTATGCCTGTTAGCTGGTTTGGTTTTGTCTGCTAGTCTCTCTGGCTTCCCGTAGGCAAAATGGCAGCGGTGTAGCCGGCCCGGGCAAACAAGCTCCTGGCTGGGTCGGCACACAGATGGCCCACCGAGTAGCCTAGGACCTGGGGGCAGTCCATGGCCTGACCGTCTGAGACCCCTGCTATGTCCGCCTCGGGCTATGCCTGTTAGCCGGTTTGGTTTTGCCTGCTAGGTCTCTCTGGCTTCCCGTAGGCAAAATGGCAGTGGTGCGCAAACGGCCCCGATAAACAACCTCCTGGCCTGGTCGGCACACAGATGGCCCACCGAGCAGTCCTGGGCCTGGGGGCAGTCCAGGGCCTGACCGTCTGAGACCCCTGCTATGTCCACCTTGGGCTATGCCTGTTAGCTGGTTTGGTTTTGCCTGCTAGGTCTCTCTGGCTTCCCATAGGCAAAATGGCGGCGGTGCACGCCGGCCCAAGCAAACAAGCTCCTGGCTGGGTCGGCACACAGATGGCCCGCCGAGCAGCCCAGGACCTGGGTGCAGTCCAGGGCCTGACCATCTGAGACCCCTGCTATGTCCGCCTCGGGCTATGCCTGTTAGCTGGTTTGGTTTTGCCTGCTAGGTCTCCCTGGCTTCCCTTAGGCAAAATGGTGGTGGTGCGCGCGCCGGCCTGGGAGGAAAAAAAACTCCTGGCTGGGTTTGCACCCCGGTGGACCCCCGATCAGCCCAGGGCCTGGGTGCAGGCCAACGCCCGTCGGGCTTAGACCCCCGCGATGTTGGTCTCGGGTTATATTTGCGTACCTCAGTCTGATTTCTCTGGTGACCGAGAACCAATATGGAGCCCTCGTAACTGACTGGCGGGAGGCAGAGTTCTGATGTCTAGAAATACTTTTATGCCTACCATTATTATATCTACGTAAAATTTTCCATGATAATCTTCAATTCTAACATGTTTTTCTATATTTTTCTACAATTTTATCAGAAATATTTTCCACATAAATCTTCAATTCTATCATAAAATGTTTCTATCCCATACTTCAATTAATTTGCCAATGCTTTACATGTCTACCACTTTACTCCTTAATTTTGCATGAAAATTGTCAGTTTAAATGTGTTTATCTGAAATATTTTCCATGTAAATCTTTAATTTTATCATAAAGTGTTTTTATTTCCCTTTACTTCCCTTCTCATTAAAAAAAAAAAAAACAAGAACATATTTTGATCTGAGAGTGGATGACAGCTTGTCAACTACAGGACAGACTCAACCAGGAATCTTCCTTCCATCTTTCCATCCTTCCTTCCTTCCTTCCTTCCTTCCTTCCTTCCTTCCTTCCTTCTTTCCATCTATCCACTAGCTCTACCTTAGAGATCAGAGTTGATGATGGGAAAATTCCTGCCCTAGAACATTTCCAGCCAGTGAGCACATGATAATGGATCCCAGTAATTGCTTTGGGACTCTGAGAGGACACTAATTCTAGGTGGTGACTATGAATGGATGCTAACATGGAGAGGACAGAAGCTTCTTGAAGGACAAGTCACCACCATAAGAAATTGCAAGAGAATCAAGCCAGAACCAGTTACACTTCTGTACTAATTTATGGAAAATGCATGTGATTGAGAAGCATGTTCAACAACATGGGCAGTCCCCAGCAGCTCTAGCCATGAGATTGTCTACCATTCAAACAAAATGTCTGGCCTCTCCAGTTGAAAATTACTTCATGTCTAATATTTTTAGAAGTCTGATTTGAGAAGTGAAAACTGAAATGTTTACCAAGGAAAGAACACATGATCTTGGCTTTGCATCAAAATAAATGAGACTGGAAGCAGCTGCTGTTGAGGAAACCTATACAATAGGATTTTATATAAAGTTAATAACTGTGGAAGCTGGAGAATAGATAGTTAGATGAGACCAATTATTTGTTACCTGTTTTTCTACTTTAATTTCCAATTCAGAGAGAGAAGAAAATAAACAAGAGATGAAGAAGATAAAGAAAAATAGGGAGGTAGGGATAGAGGAAGGGAAGGATGGATGGAGAGAGGGAAGGACAGATGGAGAGAGGGAAAGAGGGAAGGAAAAGAGGAAGAGAAGGTAGAGGGATCATTAAAAGGAAAGTGAAGAGTAAAGGGGGAAAGCAATGGATGCAAGGAAAGAATGGGTAGAAAGGGGCAGGAAGGGGAAGGGGGAAACAAGGTAGAAGAGAGAAGGCAAGTCAGCCAAATGGATGAGCTGGGCAGTGTGCAGAACAGCCCTCCTGGCTCTGCCTATATCTGCCTGCCACCTACACCTCTTGCCTCTCCTTGAGTATCCTCCAGGCTCTGACTTTCCTGCTTTCTCCTCTCAGGGAATAGCACTTGCCCAGGCCCTTCAGTGACTTCTCAACTCTTACAGTATCCTTCAAATCCCATCCTGGTTTTCTGTCTTCATACACACCCTGGCCTTTCTGATGTGGTTCTGTCTCTGCTTTTAACTACTTTGGCACCTCCCACCCCTACTTTGCAGGACATCATACCTCCAAGGTCATACTCAGTCAAGGGACTATAACTTGTTCCTTCAGTCTCTCTAGTCTGTGAGACACCCAAGAGCAGACACAGTACCTGACCAGATGCATGGGTCAATATGTGGCTTTCTAGAACTTGCTGGATATTTTATCATGCTTTTGGGGTGGGATGAGGCAATGATACGAAACCAAGATATTCACCCTGAGGATGAAATAAGCTCAGGTTTCAATAAGTACAGAAGAGGATGCATGGTTCTTAGAGGCTGAAAAGGCTGAGGCAAGCGTCTCTGATTTTATCCTTTGATAGGAAAAATGAAAGGAAAGTAATAAAAAGCCACATACTGTTATTAGATATGCCTTCTTCCAGCCTTGGGGTTATATGTCATTCTGTGTGGGAAAGGTAAGGGAGACACCTTAATACATACAGCATTTTAATCATAATATAACTATGGACTGTGAGGCATGGCTCAGACTCCAAGCAGGTGAAGTCTCCCTGCATGGGCAATGCTGGTTGCCTTGTGAAGGCCATTATAGCTCTGGCATGTTAAAGAAATGCTCAGGTATGCAAGCTCTGAACAGCAGTGACCAAAGCCACTGCTAGTTTCTTCTGGTATGCTGGATGAGGAACTCATTAGCAACACAGCCTCCCTCGAGTGGACCAGACCACTCATCGGATAAAACCTGGCAACTTGGCATGGCAACCTGAGTTCAGTCCTAGGGATCCACATGGTGAAGAGAAAGAACTGATTTCTGAAAATTGTACACTTATACACACATCATAAATAAATATAATTTTTAAGAGAAGGAATGCTGCTTTCTGCAGACTTGGATATTCAGACCAGAGAACTTTGCTAATTACAGACACAGTAAATGAATGCACATCCTGTGTCTTCCTTATTTTATATATTCTTTTGCATAACACGATATGGTCACCTGCAGAGAGACAATTCCTGAGCCACAGAGGAAGCCAAGATGTCACCCACAGCATGGGAGCAGTACATCTTCCCAGGTTAATATTTGGAAAGGAAGAAAGCCATAAAGAATTGCAGGTGATTTTATTGGCCAGCATGGGGTGTCTAGTTGGTATTCTCTTTCCTTATTATAAGGTAACTAGTAAATCCTTTTTAATGTATTCATATCTTATTAATTAATTGTTCATCTTAATACCTGCATTTTCAGACTCACATTCAAATGGGTTTTTTTTCCTTGTCTCAATTAATTTTTTTTTTTACCAAAAATGTGGTTTTGGTGCCCCTAACAGACTGATTTCATCAAGCATGGTCTAGGGAACAGAGTTCACATATAAACCCAAAGATGTAGGTTTGAGGGCTGTTCCTTTGTGATCCCAAAACATGGCTCAGAAAGGATGGTAGGAGGGATGGTGAGCAACTCACCTGCTGCTGTGGAGACCTGTCGGGAAGGCCTAAGGGCTCAGGATTCTGACCAGTTTCCTCAGACTCCTGTGCATGTGCACACATGCATGTCCATGTGTGTGCACAGATATAAACAGGCGCTCACCTCTCTCTCTCTCTCTCTCTCTCTCTCTCTCTCTCTCTCTCTCTCTCTCTCTCTCTCTCTCTCTCTCTCTCTCTCTCTCTCTCTTTCCTTAATCTTAGGTATTCATCTAAAGCTTTCTACCATATTGTTTTGAAATGGGGAATCTCACTAAGACCTAAAACTTGCCAATTCTGCTAGCCTGACTGGCCAGTGATTCCAGGGGATGATACTGTCTCTTGCCACCACCCAAAGACCTGGATTTACAAGCACCTCTCTGTCTGTTTCTGTCTGTCTGTCTCTATCTCTATTCCCTCTTCCCCCCTTTCTAATCATCTTTTACTATGTGTTCTGGAGACCCAATCCCACCTTTTCTTGGTGCGTGGCAAGCATTTTACCGACTGAGCCATGCCCCCAGCCCTACTCTTGCTTTTCAGACTTTCGCTGTGCCTTTGAGAGCCCCTGCTGCCCTGGTTTGTGCCTTGCTTCCTTGTAAATGCATTCAATATGGTTTTGTCATAGTCAGACTTGCTGCACTTTCACCTCCCCGTCCAAATGCCAGGGGTTTGCTCCCTTATCCCCTACATAATCTTTCTGCTGCTTCACACAGTCTTCTCCACCTACATTCCACATAGTAGAGTCTATGAGTCTGTGCTTCTCTCCAGGTCCACCCGCTTTCCTATAGATGATATCATTCCCTTCTTTGTGGCAAGCCCACTGTGTGTATCTCTCTGCCACATTTTCTTTATCCTTTTGTTGGCTGATGGGTACCCAGAGTAGTCTATCACTTGACCACTGTGAACAGTGACCTGCTGGAGTCTCTATTACATGCTTATATTGATTCCTTTGGCAATAACACCCAGGAATGAAATAGAGAGATCACTTTGTTGCTGTTGTTGTTGCTATTGTTTTGGGGTTGTTTGTTTTGTTTTGGCTTGGTTTTCTGAGAAACCTACATAGTTATTTTAATACTGGCTGAGTAATTTACATTCTCCCTGCTGATGCATACACATCTTTATCAATGTTTGTTGTTATTAGCTTTCTTGATGATAGTCATTGTTAGTTTTTATTGATGATAGCTGGAATAAATACTTTGCAATGTTCCTTGACCTTTATTGCTAGGGTGTTTAATTTTTTTTCATGTATTTACTACATATTTCTAATGCTTTTGAGCAGAATTCATTTCTGCATTTATCAACTGTATTATGTGGTCTTTTGATACCTGTTTTTAAGATTGATTTTTAATTATGTGTATGTGTTGCTATATGCATCTGTGATTGAAGTGTCTGAGGTGTCCAGAAGAGGGTATTGGGTCCCTGAGAATAGGAGTTCCAGATGGGCGTGGATGTCATATAGATGCTGGAACTGAACTTGTGTCCTTTGCAAGAGCAGCAAGTGCTCTTAACTACTAAGCAATCTTTTTATCCCCTAAATATTTGTTATTTCATTTTGTTTTAATTATGTGTTCCATAGATTCATCCTTGTCAGGGGGAATAGCTGTCCGAGAGTTTCTTCTCCATGCTGAGCTGTCATTTGATCCTGGCACGTATCTCCTCTGTGCAGTAGCTAATTAATACTTTATTGATATGACTTGTTTTTTATTGATTTATTGTATGTGTATAAATGGTTTATCTTCCTCTATGCACCATGTGCATGCATTGTCCCCCAAGCCAGAAGAACATCTCTTCTTTTAAACTTGAGTTACAGACGGTTGAGAGCCTCAAATGTGCTCAAATTCCACCCAAGTCCTCTTCAAGAGCAGCCATGCTCTGAAATGTTAAGCTTCTCTCCAGCCCTTTGTTCTTTGGCTTTTGAGATGAGATTCTGCTGTGTAGCTCAGGCTGGTCTAGAGCTCATTATATAGACTAAACTGCCCTCCGGTTTAAACAGTTTAAACTGCTCCACAGTCTCGTCTCCCAACTGCATATCTGCTTTTATCTTAACAAACAAGTACAATTAATTAGCAATGCTCATACATTCGTGGGTGCAAGGCCACCCATGAGTACCTACCAGTGTCTATTTCCTTAAAGAAGGAAGACATTTCTCCAGCAGCCATCAACTGCCAAGAGCTACTCAGTGAGGGTGGGGCCTCGAAAGCTCATCCTCGTCTATTCTGCTATTGTGACTGCCTTGATTTTATATGGGGTTTATGCAAGTAACCACTGTTGTGGTGAGTCATAATGTGCCAGCCATGTCAGGTCAGAAGACAGCATAGTGCCTCACTCCATCTCTTCTTCCAGCTCATGCGTTCTTTCTGCATCTTCTTACTTGCTGCTCCCAAGCCTAAGTAAGGACCACCTCCACTTCTTCAATGCATGTACAGGATCTTGATCAGTAAACATGGTCTGAAGCTTTTTGTTTGTTTGGGTTTTTGTTTTGTTTTGTTTTTCCCTCTGTTTTATTATTATGCCTTATATGCCTATTTGCTTTCTTTTTTATTGAATATTTTCTTTATTTTGATTTCAAATATCCCCTTTCCTAGTCCCCCCCCCCTCAAACCTCCTATTCCATTTTCCCGCCCCCTGATTCTATGAGGATGTTCTTCTACTTACCCATCCACTCCCATCTCCCTGCCCTTCAGTTCCCATACACTGGGGCATCTATTGAGCCTTCACAGAACCAAGGACATCTCCTCCCACTGATGCATGACAAGTCAATGCATGACTCTGCTACATATGCAATCGGAGCCATGTGTACTCCTTGGTTGATGGGCTTGGTTAGTTGATATTGTTCTTCCTATGGGGTTGGAAACCCCTTTAGCTCCTTTCTCCAACTCCTCCATTAGAGACCCCATGCTCAGTCCAATGGTTGGCTGTGAGCAATTGCCTCTATATTTGTAAGGCTCTGCCGGGGCCTAAGGAGACAGCCATATCAGGCTCCTTTCAGCTAGCATTTCTTGGGTATCCACAATAGTGTCAGGGTTTGGTGACTGTATATGGGATGAATCCCCAGGTAGGACAGCTCAAGAAGAAGAAAAACCAAAGTGTTGGTGCTATAGTTCTTCTGAGAAGGGGAACAAAATACACACAGGAACAAATATGGAGATTAAGTGTAGAGCAGAGACTGAAGGAAAGGCCATCCAGAGACTGAAGCTATTTTATCATCAATGATATCTTGTCAAGCTGCTGCTATCTAGAACCAGGTCCAATCTGCCTCTGATGCCACTGGAAGCTGTTGCTTTTCTCCTTTTAATTTTAATTTTCATATTCTTTTCATGACTGAGACCTCTAAATGCAACCAATTGCATTGTCAACAAACTTAAATTCTTAAGGAAAAGTTGCTAAAATCCTATTTGTGGCTTCAAGAATGTCTATAATTTTGACAAGCAACCATTGTAATGCTCCTGGGAAGCTGTTTTTTTTTGCAATTATTTTTCTGCAGTTCTGATCATAAGATACCCCTAACATTGTAAGAAATTTTAGTTTCACTCCTGTTTCAAAAATTCTCACTGATCTCTTGTTTCTTCAAGATCTTCAAACACCTGACAGCTCTAAGATCTAATTACTAATTCCAGAGGGGCTTAGTACACATTGGAAATTCACAGGGGTTAATTAAAGGGGTCAGCTCTCCCATAATAAACTCAGGCATCTATCTCAATATATTACTAATTGTACAAGATATTTTCTGCCTGGTTCACTTGGGAGATGCTTGGAGGGACTTTCAAGGTTGCATAGTGTTCCTTGTTCATTAGCTTAATGTCTCACAGTAGCTTATAAGACCCACACTGAACAAAAGGTTGATTAAGACTTAGGCAGGTCAGAAGTCACTGACAAAAATCCCCAACCAAGTTCATAATCCAACTGCATTGTAACAAAACATGTTCACAGTTTGAATCATTTAGTAAAATAATAAAATTTTAAATGCTGGGTTGCATTGCAGAGAGCTTCTTGGCAGCAGCGGCTCTGATAAGAGTATCGAATGCATTATCTTGTTTTTGTAACTACAGACAGGTAGTTAATATTTATCTCTATTGTGCAGAAGAGCAAACTGAAGGTCAGAGTAGATATGAATCATTTCCAGATTCCCAGCTGAGCTGTGGTAAGGGAGTCTTTTGGTCTGTCTCTATCCTACTGTTTTGGATGTATGTATCCATGTGTGTGTGTGTGTGGGGGGGGTGATGGACATATAGACATGTACACTGTTAATGGGGTTTGGGGTTTCTGGGAAAACACCAGACTATTCAATTATAATTACAAGATTTATTGATTAGCTTGCTAGCAGGACCATAGTTTCTGAGCCAGATTTGAGCTTGCTGTATAGGAGAGGTATTGAGAAGGGTTTTTTAAAAAAGGTGAAAACCACAAGACCTTTGATATGTGTGTAAGCAAGGAAAATAAAATGGTCTGTTCTGCCAAGTTTAAGTGGTTGAAGTGAGTCAAGACAATCTTTGGGCACCTGCATAGGCATGTTACAGAGGCCAAAATGCAGTTAGTCATATTATAACAAAGAGATGATCGCAGCTGGGTGGGGGTCACTGAATCAGGGTTATTTAGAACTTAACCTCCAGAGACTGAAGTCAGAGACAAATGGCTAGGGGTTACCAAGATGGATGCCAAGCATAAAATGAAGTTTCCTTAGCCATCACAGCACACAGTGATTTTCCTCAGATGCAGAGGCCTATAACTTGTCAATTAAGTTGGGCTGGCTGGCTGGTGAACCCAGGCATCTGCCCACCTCTGCTTTTCCAGAGCTGGGTTTTACTAGTATATAGCACCATGCCCAGATCTTCATTGTGAGCTCTGGGAATCAAACTCAGATCCTAATGTTTACACATTTAACCTTTTACTTACTGGGATATCTCTCCAACCCTTCCAACCCACCCACTCATAGTCTGCCAGTGTCTGTGGCCTGCCTTATCACATAGTCATCATATGTACTGATGGCTGGAAAAACACAACATAAGGAAAGGAGCATTATACACGGTCCACACAATGCTTATATCCTGACTATGCAGCTAACTGGATTTCTTATAAAACTGCTTCCCTCTGCACCCCTTCATGATTTAAGGCTATGGGGAAGATAAGGTAAATCCCCCCCTCCCCGCCGCTGTGTCCTTTCTTGATCAGGAACTAGCCTAAAATTATTGAGCAAACTGAATAAATTAATTCATACTAAGCACTGAATTTTCATGGCCATCTTCCTTTCATGGTTATTTGCATTTTCCAAAAGGAAGAACTTACAGGAGCATGTGACCGAATAATTGAAGCAATTAGAACTACACAGCCAGGAGGAGACCAGGCAACTGGGAATCCAGCCTTCACAGATCTTATCCCACATCCTGTGGCAGGCTTTGCCTACTTTGCCCCTTCTCTGAGTTTCTACCGATTTTTTCACATTGAGAAACTATCCAGCTAAAGAGTCTTCTAGACATACACCAAATATAAGGAATGCTCAAGAGAATAATAAAATGTAATAACCCAAAACTAAGAACAGAGTCTTTGTTATGAGAAACACCTGTGTAAACTCAAAGACCATTACCCTTAGCAATGCTGTTTACTTCCCGGTATGTGGTTTTAGCCCAATATCAATGACAACAGGTATGGCCTGCTTTGAACTACTAGGTAACACAATCACTTTAGTGGATTTAACTGCAATGTCCTTGTGCATCGCTGAGGAAGAGCAGAGGCCTCATGCCCTGACATTGTGTGGCCAGCCTAGGCTCTTCACTAAGGAAGAAAGACTTCACTGTGGCATGGAGCTCATACCAAGTCTCTCACTGTATTCTGGGGTAAATTAACCACTTCCAATTTCTTCATCAAACCTCAATTCCTATAGCAATTCCTAGAGGTCTGTGTGTGTGTGTGTGTGTGTGTGTGTGTATGTCTGCATGTGTGTTATGTGTATGCCATTGGACATACACATGTTGGTAGAAGCCAGAGTTTAAAGCCAAGTGCTTGCTCTTATCATGCGCCACCTTATTTTCAAGACACTATTATCATTATCAGCATCATTATTATTTGCAGGTAGAGTGTGCAGGTACTGGTAGAAGCCACAAGAGGTCATCCAATTCCCTGAACCTAGAATTATAGATGTTTGTGAGTCACCTATATGGGTACCAGGAACTAAACTCCAGCCCTCTGCAACTCTGAACACTCTGAACTGCTGAGGAATCTCTTCTAACCCTCCATCTTATTTTTTGATATACAGTCTCTCACTGACCTTGAGGAGTTCTGACTAGAGTTTTGGGCTATCAAGCTCCAGGGATGCACCTGCCTCACCTCCTAAACACTGAAAGCTTTTTTTAACCTGACTTTTTTGATATCAAACTCATGTCCTTGTCCTTGCATGACAACCACTTCACCAGATGAGCTGACTCTCCAGTCCCACCAGTGTAGATTTTCAAAAAGTCAAAGAGAAGTAATATATAGTGTTTAAGAGCTTAACCTTGAACACGAGCCAGGCCAGGTCTGTAATTGCTCGCTCTTGAACCAGTGGAGGTGCCTTTAAGAATTATTGCCTTGGCTTAAGGTTGAGTTCCCTCCTGATGAAGTAGTAGGGGCTGTGATGGGTGGCCGATGAGAGCGCCACCTCGTGGATTTGTGGTAAGCATCAAGTGAGGTTTTATATGTAAAGTAGTCTCTGTTTAACAGCAATGATATTTGGCATTTTAAAGCCTATTTGGTGCCTTCTGTAGAGACCCAAACATTTCATTTTCCATCTCACAAATAAAGTTACATAAAATAATGTGAACTTAATGTTTGATGGGTTCTGTACTGTGAACATCTCCAGTTGAAGATCAGACAGGAGGAGTGGTATCAGACATTATGTATTTGGGGGCTGTTTCTAGAATTTACTTTACTGTCTGGGATCATAGATCCTCTTTCCTTTGTGGCCCTCTAAGTCATCAAAGAGTGCATCTAAAAAGACAGATCTGTGTATATAAAGGCTAAGTATAACAGCTAGAGTTACTAGTCCTCGGAACAGCGTGAGCCAAGCTGCAATGTCAGTTCAGCTGGTACCTGACTGAGTGGCCTTCCCTGCACAAGCTGCTTTACCTGCAAAGTGAAGAGAAAAAGACCAAACAGCAAACACTCACAAGCAGCGAAAAAGATGTGAGGATGGGATCTGACGGTGGGTGGTCTGCTCCCATGGCAACAATTAAATGACAGGTAGATGAGCAGCCTTGAGGCAGTGGGGGAGATTCTCAGAGCTAGAATGCTGTTTCTACCATTAGCTCCTGGTGTCACCATGGGCAAAGTGCTTGGCTTTCTCTCTGAGACAGCTCCTTTCTTGAATGGGGATCATAATAAGAATATTTATTCCACAGAATTGCTATGAGACAGGCTGGGAAGAGGGTTCAATGGTTAAGGTACTGAATGTACAAGGGTAAAGATTTGACTTAAGATGCCCAGGTTCACATAAAAATCTGGGTGTGACAGTATATATCCAGAAATAGGAGTATCCCAGGGGTCACTAACCCCCCACTATAGCCAGTCCATGAACTCTATGTACAAGGAAAGACTGTTTTAAAGTAAAGTAGAGAGTGGTAGAGGAAGGTACCCAACATCAACCGAACCTCTGGCCTCCACAAGCATATATAAGCAGATACACATACACGAACACACACAGAGACATACACAAATTATGGTGAAGAAGATTAATCTGTCTCAGCTTTTAGACCTGAGACTGCCACTTGACTATAAATAATAGCTATTCTTAGATTTTTTTCATAGACCATTTTTGCTATATTAAGATAGTTTTAAGGCAGATACCAAACAGCACACAAAACATCTGTCCAGACCTGTTATGAAAATCTTGAAATATTGTCTTAGTTAGGGTTTCCATTGTTGTAAAGAGACACCATGACCAAGGCTACTCTTATAAAGGACATTTCAGTGGGGCTGACTTACTGGTTCTGAGGTTCAGTCGATCATCATCATGGTTTGAAGCTTGGCAGCATCCAGGCAGGCATAGTGCCGGACATGCTCAGACTTTGACATCTTGTTCCAAAGGCAAACAGGATAACACTGCCCCCAATGTTGCTAGGAGGAATGATTCAAACTCCACCAGGCAGTGACACAATTCCCTTAATAAGACCACATCTACTCCAACAAGGCTACACACTTCCTAATATATTCAAACCACCCCTAATGCCCTGTTTCCATACTCCAGATACTGAATCTGAATTACTTGTGTGATGGTTTGGATGCCTAAATTGAACATGTCTTTCATTGACAAACCATCTTCTCACCTATCGATTCCTCTACCTTTTAATTCCAACCACCCAACTACTTGGGTTCAATCATGGGAACCTTTTTAGACTCTTTCTAGTCTTTCTAGACTCCTCTCTCAACTTATATCTGGATCTTACTGCCTATAACTGTTTTGGTGCATACTATTTTTTCAGAGTTATTTTTCCAGAGTTATTCCTACGAGGGAAGGAATCATTGCTCTTTTGTGAACCCCTAGCAGCTATCAGAGCTGCAGATAACAGCGAGCCATGCTCTTGCCTCATCTGACCTTGCGGTTTAATGCAACAGAAAGGCATTTATCCAGTGGCTGCAGCTATTAGCACTGAAGATGTCATGTTGAACACCAAGGAATATACAAGGGAGTGTGCAAAGACGTGACTACCATATAGAAACTCCAGAGTCCATCAGAGACACAGAGCACAGTGGCAAAATTCAGAACACCCCCAAGATCTGCTGTCCACTTGAACAATGTTTGCCAAAGTGTGCATCCTGGGCTATGGTAGGAGGTTTCCTGAGAGAGGATAGTGTATCCCTTCAGTAGCAACTCAGCTCAAGTATCATCCACAACAGCTAGGCGCATGGCTGCCCTCCAGGAGCAGTTCCCCTACAAGATTACTCCATCTTGGTACTGTTAGCTTTTCAAGACCTCAATATTTAGTTTCATTTATGTTATGATTTAAATATGAAATGCCCTCCATAGACTTGTGCATTTAAACACATGATCCCAAGCTAGTGGTACTGTTTGGAAAGGTTGTGGGACTTTAAAAAGCCAGAGCCCTGCGGGAAGAAGTATGCCAATAGGGGCAGCCTTTGCAGTTTTATATCCTGGCCCTATACTTCCTGACTGCCAGGCCAGCCTCAAGCTCCTACTGCCATGCCTTATCTGCATGACAGACTGTGTGCCTTATGAAACTAAACCCAAAGAACACCTCTTTCTTCTCCTTTAAGCTGCCTTTTTCAGGGTCTTCTATCATAGCAATAGGAAGAAAATGAATACAATACAGACACACATGGTTGCAACAGAAATAGCTGTATTCTCTGCATCTTTATTCCATGCATTGGTGTCATTACACACTGCTGACACAAAATACCTAACCAAAGCACCTTAAAGGGACAGAGACTAATTCCATCCTCTAATTCTGCAGTGATACAGGCCATCCTGGTGGGGAAGGCATGTAGCCTGCCTAGCACATTGCATCAGCAGTCTGGAAGGAAAGAGAACCAGAAATTGGGCTGGGCTATAAAATGTCAACTGCAACGACATACCTCCCCAACAAGACTCCACCTCCTAAAGCTTCCATAATCTCCCCCAAACAGTACCAATAACTTGTTCCAAGTGCTCAAACGAACAAGTGCTCAAACATGTAATCCTAAGAGTGACAGTCCACATTTAAATTAACAACATTCTCTCTCTCTCTCTCTCTCTCTCTCTATATATATATATATATATATATATATATATATATATATATATATATATATATGCCTAAGGGGATCTGGAGAACATAACACCCCCAAACAATGAACTTATCTAATGCCTAAAACTTGGTTTTTAAGTACTATTCTTCAATAAAGTGACTAAGGTCATGTGCAGTGCCAATATTTCTGCCAAGTCTTTTGCTATTGTATTTTTAGTGAGATGTGTGTGTGTGTGTGGGGGGGGGGGTGTTGCACACATGTGCGCATATCTATGTGGGTGTCCACAGAGGTCAGAAGAAAGTATTGGATCCCCTGGACCTAGAATTACAGAATCTAACAGGGGTTTTGGGATCCAAATTCAGTTTTCATCAAGAGCAGTAAGAGCACTTAACCACTGAGCCATGTCTCTAGCCCTCTTAATTAAGTAAGTAAACAAAGTACCCCCTAAAAATGACCACTCCAGACATAGAATATATTTAAAATGTCCATCCCCAGCATGTCCTTTTTGCTCATGGAGTTGAGATTGAATAGAGAAGGGCTATCTTGATTTGAAAGGAAAGAGCATTTTTAGAGGAAAATAGAAAAGGGAGGAGCAGAGTGTGGCTTGAAGACTACTCTGGACAATGGAAATGGGAGTTGTTGGGATGTAGTCCAGTCTAAAGACTGCTCAGGACATCACATGTGAGCATCTTTAAGTCCTCTGCTTCATGTGTGTCTGTCTGACCAAAAATTCAGGAACAGTCCTGCACCCTGAACTTTACTCAGCCAAGCATGGCTCTGCCTGCACCTCAAAGCTATACCTACAAGTAGTAGGTGGCACCTCCTCAGCCAAGCAGAAACTGCCTGAAGAAATGTCATCTAAGTGTCAGTAGCACACACACACACACACACACACACACACAGAGACACATACACACACACATACACACACAGACACACACACACACTGATTAAAGAGGAACAATCACTTAAACACTGGGGTGGGGGAGAAAAATTTAATCAATTTCTTACTAGAAGTGATTCATGAGGATTATGTGGGGGAAATCAGCATGTTATTGTGGGAAGCTTCCTTCTGAGGTGCAACTCCAGTTTTATTTGATGAGATCTTTTTTCCAAAGGTCCTTGGACCTTGATCTCTTATGATGTGGATAATCAGCAGAACCTACTCGTTCCTTAATGAAAGCAACTGAGACCAGCAACTGTAGCAGCTGAGATAAAATCATAGCTTTACTGCGGAGCCCATTAGCTGGGTAGAAACTGCATCCTGAGGTCATAAATAGTTATTAGCCAGTTAATGACAGCTATAGTCAAATCATTACATTTACATCTGATGAATAGGGATGAGGCCTTCCTTGGCCTGTTGGAGCTCAGGCAGTTTATCAAAGTGTTCCAATAATCTGGGCAGAATTTCCAAATTTGAAATGGCAAATCCTTACACCTCCCTTAAGGAAACACAAGAAATGGGTAAAAGTAAACAATTAGGTACATTATTTTTCCTAGAGTGTTCAACCTTTCAACAATGTCTTTAAATGCTAATGTGATTCCTGTTGGCTGCAACACAACCCACTGAGTCATGTGACCTTGGGTGCTTCATGCTATGTCCCCAGCTTCTCCCCATTATGGCAATTCCCTGAGGCTTTCCAAACTATACTGTCAAGACATTACTCCATATGACAACAAAATTAAAGATCAGATCTTTTATCTTCTCCTGTGCTACTTATCTATTTTGTGGTCCCAGGGATGGCACCTAGAGCTTTGTGCATGCCAGGCAGGAACTCTACCACTGTGCCACATTCCCAGACCCCTTGTTCTTTGTAGAAACTGCTATTTCATGTATTATCCTATGTTCTGCAATGGTCCCTGCAATCAAGAAATTAAAATACTTGTTCAATCTAACAGCAACACTTTTCCAGTGGTAGATATAAATTAATCTACAATATATTGCTTTGGGGTGATTTAACAATCAAGCATATGTACTCTGGGCTTCTTTTCAGCTCATTTGATAATAGGTCTGATTTAATTGGAGCTGTTTGGACTGGGCATGTAATATTGCTCAGGCAGAGTCACTGATAAATACAAAGTATGTGCTAAAATATCACTGAAACCTACAAGTATTCAGAAATCTCATTATTTAAAAACAAATCATTTATAAAAACATGAAGTTTGAGAGCAGAAGGTTAAGCACTCTTATTTTATTAATTGTGAGCTTCTAAGCCCTCTTTCTTAACCATTAGTAATTAACTCAGATTTAAACTTATGCACACACTCATTTCCTAGAAGAAAATTACGGGGTAAAGGTCTGCACAGCTGTCTCAATCAACACAGGCTTCCATGGGTAATCATTTCCTATGTGCCCAGGCACCACATGCCACAAATGTCACAAGATATATCTGGAAGAGGATGATGTGTTAGTTACTTTCATTGCTGTCACCAAAAATATCTGACAAAGCCACTTCTGAAAGGGAGGTTTGGGTTTATTTTAGCATAGCATTTGGAAGTGAAGTTTATGGCAGAGACAGCATGATAGAGCTTGGGGCAGCTGGTCACACTGCATCTGCAGTTAGGACACAGAGAAGGGTGAACACTGGGACTCAGTTTGCTATCTCTCTTGTATTCACTCTAATATCCCAGTACATGAGATAGTGATGCCTACATTATAGGTAAACCTTCCTTGTATAGTTAGACCTTTCTGGAATATACAGTACACACACACACACACACACACACACAGAGAGAGAGAGAGAGAGAGAGAGAGAGAGAGAGAGAGAGAGAGAGAGAGAGAGAGAGAGAGAGAGAGAGAGAGAGAAATAGGTATAACATAGATATAGATGTATATAAATAATATAGAGATAAAGAAAAAGAGATTAGATATAGATATAAATTTATAGAGATGATACAGAGATAGAGATTATATAGATATAGATGATATAGATATATATTTTAATATATCTTATTCCAGGCTTGCCATGTAGCTAAGGATGACATTGAACATCTGATCCCTCTGCCTCCATTTCCAGAGTGCTGGGATTACATATGTGTATCACTGTACCCAGTTTTATGCAGTCCCAGGAATTAGATCCAGGGCTTTGTGATTGCTAGACAAGCATTGATATCCAAAGTTAGGAACTTTCTTTGCATAAATAAAGACAGGCTGACATCCAGAGTCAGGTTACTTTGGGCAGCTATGGTTTCTCTGTACTTCCCAGAGATGTGTCATTATCTGTACCTCAAGCTGTCTGTCAGAGGGACATGGGAAATCTCTGTGAAGAGCTCCTGGCACAGGGTTGTTTGTGGGATAACTGGAACTGGTATCAGTGGTTATGAGTAATTGGCATTGGACAGAAACTGGCAACAATTGGAGATGTAGAATCACAGCCCTTGGCTTTAAATATCAACTTTGCCAATACATGCACACAGTTATATAACAACTCACTTATGAAAATGGCTGCAAAACAGATGATAGCTGATGCTGTCAACTTGGCCTCTGAGCATGTCTATGAGAGATTACATTGATTGCATCAATTGATGTGGAAGATACTCTGATGATGGGTGGCACTGTTTCCTCAATGAGATCTTGAGCTACATACATGGCAATGGGACATTAAACAGCACCATGCATGACTCTCCCATAATGCTTTGTGCCTGTAGATGGAATGTAACCAGCTACCTCCAGTTCTATTTTTAATTGAATATAATCTTCATTTACATTTCAAATACTAAAACCATTCCTGGTTTCTCCCCTCCTCGAAAACCCACCAATCTCTCCTCCTACCCCTGCCTCCAAGTATATGCCCCTCCACCTGACCCACTCCCACCTCTCTCCCCCCTTGATTTCCCTTTGGTGGGGCTTCTGTTAAGCCTTAACTGGACCAAGGACCACTCCTCCCACTGATGCCCGATAAGGCATTTCTCTGCCACATTTTTGGCAGGAACCATGTGTACCCCTTGGTTGATGGTTTACTCCCTGAGAGTCCTGGGACGTCTGGGTGGCAAACATCATTGTTCTTCCTATGGGTCTGTAAACCCCTTCAGTGCCTCTGGACCACCCCCCAACTCCTCCATTGGGAACCCCACACCCAGTCCAATGGTTGGCTGCTAGCATCTGCTTCTGTATGTGTAAGGTATGGCAGGCCCCTTCTGGAGACAACCATGACATGCTCCTTTTGGTATGCACTACTTGTCATCCATAATAGTGTCGGGGTTTGGTGACTGTTTCTAGGATGCATTCCCAGGTAGAGCAGTCTCTGCTTTTCCTTCAGTCTCTGCTCCACACTTTGTCTCCTTTATTGCTCCTATGAGCATTTTGTTCCCTTTCTCAGAGGAACCAAAGCACCCTCACTTCAGTCCTCCTTCTTCTTGAGCTTCCTGTGACATTTCCCAGTTCCAGTTCCAGTTCCATCCATTTGCCTAAGAATTTCATGAATTCATTGTTTTTAATAGCTGACTAGTACTCAAAGAACAAGAATCGACACACAGAACCTCATAAAAACTTCAAAGCTTCTGTAAGGCAAAGGACACAGTCAATAGGACAAAACAGCAACCAACAAATTGGAAAAAGATCTCTACCAATCCTACATCTGATAGAGGACTAATATCCAATGTATACAAAGGACTCAAGAAGTTAGACTCCAGAGAGTCAAATAACCCTATTAAAAAGTGGAGTACAGAGCTAAACAGGGAATTCTCAACTGAGGAAATGCGAATGGCTCTAAAGCACCTAAAGAAATGTTCAGCATCCTTAGTTATCAGGGAAATACAAATCAAAACAATACTGAGATTCCACCTCACACCAGTTAGAATAGCTAAGATGAAAAACTCAAGGGACAGAAGATGCTGGAGAGGATGTGGGGAAAGAGGAACACTTCTCCATTGTTGGTAGGATTTCAAGCTGGTAAAACCACTCTGGAAATCAATTTGGTGGTTCCTCAGAAAATTAGACATAGTACTACCTAAGGACCCAGCTATACCTCTCCTGGGCATATACCCAGAAGATGCTATTACGTGTAATAAGGACACATGCTCCACTGTGTTCATAGCAGCCTTATTTATAATAGCCAGAAGCTGGAAAGAACCCAGATGTCCTTCAAAAGAGGAAAGGATACAGAAACTATGGTATATATACAGTGGAGTGCTACCTCCAGTTCTAACAGTGACTTTCTCAATTCAGGGGACTGTAGCCTGAACTCAGAGCCAGAATACATCTTCTGTTCCTTTGAGATGCCAGTGTCCAGATTCTTTAATCACAGCAACAGGAAAAGAAACTAAGACATGTACCAAAATTATACCCTCTCTTAGTCATATCTTGTAAATATGTTTTGGGATCTCCAATAAAATAGTGAGTTTGACTGTGCTCTAGAAACCACCTGCTTTGCCCTCAGCACTGAGCTGGTCCCCATGACCTGGAACACCTGTCTAAGAGGATTTCCTTTTCCTCTTTATTGGAAAACTATCACTGGGTAGAGGCTCAGGAAACTTTTCCATGAAGTGACTATCAGTGGCCAGTGATTTGCTGGGCAGGTCATATGCGTACTGTATTTGAAGAGTATGAAACCCAATCAGATATCCTGATTTGTGAGACTGTCTCTGTATAGCTGGTTCCTTGACCATCTCTCTATGGAAACTTAAGGAGATGGGAACTGGTTGTGGATGGGTCACCCTGAACAGATTGAAACAAGAGACCTGGACCCCATCTCCAGGTGAAGAGCCTCTTTGCAGCCTCCTGGTTGATTGTTCCCATAATTTCCTGATCTGTATGATTCGGGACTTCTGTCATCCTTTTAGCTCTTAAAGCAGAGGGGGAATTAAATTCGCAAAAATGAGGCAATCACTTCATCAGGCAATTTAACCCATTCCAGCACCCAGTGCCTTTTGCTACCTTAGTGAATAGAAAGCCTGAGAAGGAAAGGGGTTGTAACAGACACGATGGTTTGGGGTTGACTAATTCACAGCTTCACCTGCTGTGGAGCCATAGTGGCTTCCTTCCCTGGTAGTTTACTAGTGAAAGTATACATGTTTGTCATGGAACACCATGGATATTTTTAATTCATTGGCACCTGTCAGCACTACAGAGGTTCTGGGACAGAAGCAGCATGGTTTTAAGACAGTGCTTTGTCATGGACTGAATGATGAGTGCCCACTTTGACTAAGCCCTAGGAACCCTGTAGCTGTTGTGCTCTCCCAAGCCTTGCCACACTCCTCTTGGTTAAATCAAGTCACTTAGATGTAAAGAGTTTTTCTGAAATGTTCATGAACAATCAGACAGTAAAGAGAGGACAGAAAATCTGAATGGGGAAGGGAAGCTCTGCTCACCTAGCACCAGTTCTCACTGCAGACAGAGAAGCTCAACATTTATTCCATTCACCATGGATCCTCTGAAAGGGTTTGGCTTTTTATATAAAAGGATTCCACCCCAGAACCATGGAGTGGGAGAACGGGAGCTAATGCTGTGAGTGCTCTCACCTGGCAGTGTTTATTGTACTTCCTGGGTTTAGTCTCAAGATTCTATACCCACAGGAAGTTCTGTGCAGAGTGCAAGGAATGGGACAACATCAAGAACTGGGGTTTTGAGACTCCCCATGTCCACACTTGCAAGGTCAGTGGACTATCAGAACCTGGCTATTTATACCCAGGATAGGCCACACCTCCACTCTATCCTAGTGGCTATTCCCCCAACAACCTGACCTTCATCCTCTACTTTGTGTTCTGCAGAGGTAAGGACCTGCTGCTTCATCAAGCCCTCACATGACTTCTGGTCAGTGCAGTTTCCAGATGGAGAATGGAACTGCTGTGGAGGGCTGTCTTGCACTGCTTTATAAAGCTAGGAATATGACTTCTTACTGAGAACAAATGTGAGGACACAATGAGGATGATGAAGGTGAGGGAGAGGGTCAGACACTAATTAGCAATCCTGTCTGGTGTGTGAGCAGCTGTGGATAGATTTCTCTTTTTGTTCATGCCTTATTAGCTGTGACCTTCAGAGTCAAAACTAAGGCTGTCTAGGGAACCTCCTGACCCTACAGGCTGCTGGATAAAAGTACTGTCTTCCTTCTATCTTTCAACAAATCTTGAGCATTGCATCTCTACCCAGAATCCTCAGCACATAATGTTAAAGTTTAGACTAAAGACTATCTCAGATTCATTCAGTGGCTGCATCCATCATTTCTTTACATCAGTTGTCAGTGATCTGATCTTGTTTCTACTCCTTTTTCCTTTAACTCACACCTGCAAAAAAAAAAAAATGTCCTTTGAGAAGTTATGTGTAAAATGCTGTATCAGCCACTGTGGTGACAAGAATCTCATTAAGACATTGTAATCAAAGGCCTTAATAATGTTGCCAGTGACTTCCCATCTGCTCTTTATGGTAGCTATAGATACCTGGGCAAGAGCTTCCAGTGGGGCAGAATTAACACTGTGGGGATGAAACAGCTGATCATTGCAACATCAGCAGTGACTTTTGGGAGGGAGGTACATTTGCAGTGGGATAAGATATCAGACCATTAATGGGAGAATAACAAAGAAGCCAACATGCTATGCTTTGAAATGTGATTCAACCTGTTCCCACTCCTTCTTCCAAGTTGGCAGCCAAGGGATGAAGCAAGGACAACCAGAGAAGGATCTAGTAGAACCCTCATAAGATTGCTGCTGCTATTGTAAATTGGAGCTCACTGTGTTGTCAGGGCTGGTCTCTGCCTTAGTTTTCTGTGTTCCTGAGTCTACAGGCTCCTGCTACCACTGGACAAGACAATCTGGATTGAGACATGTTCAGAGGCACTGCTTCTATTCCTGCCTGCCACAAAATTCAAGAGCGATCCTCTAGTACATTTTGGGAGTTGGTTTATTTCAGAGTTACTTTTTAATTCAAAGAATTGTGTTGTATGTGTGTTTGTGTATATACACATGTATGTACATGGTATGTGTGGTGTGAGTATGTATGTGTGGTGTAGTGGGTGTGTCTTTGTGTGTTGTATGTGTGTGTGTGTTTATACCTTTATTGATTCTCTCTATTGAATAGCTACTCCTACACTTTTTTATTTCATTATTCCTTTCTCTCTTAAACATGAACAGTAGCTCATGCAGCTTTGTCCAGTGACCCACATTCAGGTTTTCTTGAGGACAATGATTCTCTTGGTTGTGAACCATTCTTCCAGTACATGTGCTGCACATTTCCATGCCTTTGAGGGTCCTAAGCTTACTCTGTTGCTGAAAATAAACATTTAAAGTCACAGAGCAACTCTTGAAATACAGAGTAGCCATTTCCTCCAGCCCTCTTCTCCAGAGTTTCTGGGAACATTTGAGTTCTTAGTCTCCTAAAGGAATGCAGCTTCCAGTGACCCCTGCCTGTGTTACTCACAGAGAGAATTTTTAGATACCTTAGCTTTGCTGCTTTTAGTAACTTAGTCTTTTGGTTCCACTGTCTTTCTCAAGCACCGGTGAAGTGAGGCAGGTGCACAAAGAATACAAAACAGAAGCTTCAGATCAATGCAAGGCTAGGAAGAACATAGGAGCCCAGTTTGAGAATGGAATAAGCTAGAAAAATTGATTGTGGCTTGTGATTGACATATTTGAGAATCTGACTGAAGAGGGAATGTGGATATTGCTGATGATGTATAATCAGTAGTGGATTTGGGGAAGGGAGGCTGAATGGAGAGGAGAAAGTTTGAGAATGAAAAGGGCTAGTATGGGAGTAAACAAAATAGCTAATGCCCAGTTCAATGCCCAGAACCCACACAGTGCAAGAAAAGAATTGACTTCTACATTGACCTCTGACCTCCACTTATACTGTGTCACATGTGTACACACACATATACACTATCATAGTTTCTGTTGCTGTCACCAAACACTCTGACCTGAGAAGAAAAGTGGGTTTAATTTTATCTTATCTCTGGGTTACAGTTCATCTTTGAGGGTAGTAAGGACTCACTGCTTGGCTCACTCAGGAGCTAATGCTCAACCAGATTTCTTACACAAGCCTGGACCACCTGTCTAGGGATGGCGCTACCTGCAGTGGCTGGACTAGTCTATTCAATCAACAGTCAAGATAGTGCCCCAGAAACATGCCCAAAGGCCAATAGGAAGTGGAAATATATCAATTGAGACTCTCTCAGATGGTTGTCAAATTGACATCTGAATTAACTAAGGGACACACACACACTCATATACACACACACTAAATGTAATAAATATTTAAAATAAACACCACATGTTGAAAATTTCACATGTAGTAAATTTTGACTTGCTAGTCCAGAAGAAAATTAATGAAGAGAGTGAGTGGGTCAAAATCCCTAAGGGGGAGAGGCTGGCAGAAGCCATCTGACACTGAACTAAAGAAGACCAATGTATATTATAATACATGATCCAGATTGGCTCGTTAGCAACAAAGTACCTGGAACTCATAATGAAGACCTTGAGGCAAGAGACACTCCTGAGTAGGTAAGAGTAGGAAAGAGTAGGGGAAGAGGTATGCTGTAAGAGAGCTCCAAGTTCTTAAGGACTTTAATGTAGAACCTAGGATTCTATTAGGGGAAAAAGTTGATGAGCTCGCCCTGAGGGTCTTATAAGATGGATAATCTGCAGCAAAACCTCTATAGGGTGCAGTGAGGTTGCTTCAGGATTATGTGGGTGGAGGAGGAGTTGAGTCAGCAACAATGGGATTCAAGGTCATGTAGGAGTTAGTGTCTAGGAAGGTATGGGTTGACATAGAGTCCCAATGTGGAGTTCTTGTAGATAATATGTAGGGGAGTGATGGGTTCCCATGGCTGTGAACAGATCCTGAACACAGGTGCCAGTAGTGGCATCTCATCAGTGGCATCTTACCCTGGCCTTTGGCATTGACTCCCATTGCTGGGATGTGGTTTGGTACAAACCCTAAAGTGCTTCACCAACACTAGCCAATAATTCTGTCTCTGAAATAGCTTTACAGCCATCACATCTATCAATTAATTCTCTCCATAGAGGACCATGGAGCCTCGGTGAAAAGTCATACTTGTAGAAGGCAAAGGGCAGTCCTCACCGTGATTTCACTCTTGTATATATCTCACCATGTGCTCTAGCAGTGCCCACCCTGTGCAATTCTAAGTGGGGAGTAGTTTCTCATGCATACAACAAGACCAGGAAGAAGGTCCACAAAGAAATAGTGTGCTTTGATCCATTTTGTAAGTTCTACAGTCATCAACACAGCTATTAATTAAATACCTGTAATTATTCTGTGGAAAGGGCTTAACACCATAAATGTAAGTCTATTGAGCATGGTTCTCAACCTGCCAGCAGCAACCCCATCACTTTCAGACTCTGGTTAAAATGCTTGTCATAGGAAGTATGTTATAACTTCAGACTTCACCCTGTAACCACTCCAACAATTAAATCATTTTCAAATCTCAGTACTAAACTAAGAGAGAAATTATTAAGACCATTTTACGATAGAGAGTGCCAATGTGACAGTCACCCTTGGTCATCATTGCACTTGAGTTCAAAGTGTGCGTGTGAGTGCCTGAGGGTGCTGCATTTCATTTGTGACCTGTCTTATCTGCTTTCAATCAAGTGTATTCTTGTCAGGACAGGTGAAGCAAGGTCAGTGTTCCTTTATACTATAGGAGTCTCCATGAAAAGCATCTGTTTACATGTGGACATCCTGCTACAGAACTCAGTAGCTTTATGATATTGGCCAAATTAATGTCTTTCCTGATTCCTAAGTGTGTGTGTGTGTGTTGGGTGGAGAGTGTCTGTGGATTTTTCTGGCCCTTTCAATAAGCTTCTAAAACATCCAAGCCTCGGATGTATCCAAGCTTCCTTTTTCCTCATTTATGAGCAGCTTCAATACAGTGACTTAGCTAAGAGAGTCAGTGTAATGTCTGATAGGCTATTCACAGAGCACTAGGATCTTGGCCTGTCATGGGCAAAGACTGAAAAATTAAAACACCAATAGAATGTTTGCACATCATATGTGTGTATGTGGAGGCCAGACAGTGTGTGTGTGTGTGTGTGTGTGTGTGTGTGTGTGTGTGTGTGTGTGATCTGTGTGCCTGGAGAAGCCAGGGGTTATGATCAAATGTCTTCCTCCATTGTTTTTTCAACTTACTTTCTATGACTGGATCTCTCATTGAACCTGGAGCACATCAGTAGCTAACTAAGGGCTGCTGGCAAGCTCTCAAGATCCTCCTGTCCCTGCTCTCCTCCAAGTTCTAGGCATACAGTACTACTTACACTTTACCTGGGTGGAATGGAGCCAAACTTAGACAAGCCCTCATGCTTGCACAGCAAGCCCTTTCCCAACTAAACCATCTCCCCAGCCTATTTTCTAAATTTTCAAATATATATAAAATGCTTAGAATAGTGCACAATGTTTGGTACATGGCTTATAATTATTACTATTGTAAACCATCATATGTGTGGGTATTTTGTGATGTAGACACTGTCTCCTTTATAGAGGATGTACTTCACAAGGCCAACTAAACAGTTATGTTGCTTTATTTTAAAACATAAGGGCTTTCCTAGCTGCAGAATATCTCTTTGAACTGTCTTGTTTAAAAAAACATAAAAGAAATATTGACAAGGAGATGGCTCAGGCAGTAAAATGCAAGCTGTGCAAGCCATGCAAGCTGGGCAAGTATGGAAATCAAGCAAGTAAGCAAGTTGTACAAGCTGTGCAAGCATGAGGTCCTGAGTTCAATTCCCAGATCCTGTATGACAAATGCAGAGCGTGGTGGCAAGTGCTTTTAAGCTTAGTGCCAGGGAAGTAGAGACAGGAGTTCCCTGAGGCTCAGGGCCCAGCCAGCCTAGTCCACTTTGTGAGTTCCAAGCCAGTGAGAAAGCCTGTCCAAAATAATATGGTGGAATGTGTCTAAAAGACAATACCAGAAGCCAATGTCTGGCCTCCACATACACACATATGATGTGCAAACATTCTATTGGTGTTTTAATTATTCAGTCTTTGCCCATGACGGGCCAAGATCCTAGTGTTCTGTGAATAGCCTATCGGACATTACACTGAGTCTCTCAGCCAAGTCACTGTATTGAAGCTGCTCATAAATGAGAAAAAAGGAAACTGAGGCTTGGATGTTTTGGAAGCTTATTGAAAGGGCCAGAAATTTCCACAGACACTCTCCACCCAAGTCATCTGTGCTCAGCAAGGTACTCTCTTTCCCACTTAAATCTGAAAGGCATTTATTTTAAAATTTGGATGCTCAGATAATTTTCATGATTGATGAAAATACATTTCAGAATATTAAGCGTTTAAGGTATTAGCATTTAGTAGGCCTTCTGACAGAAGTTAAATGGCTGTTAGAAAGGCTGTTGAATCACAGCAATATATCCCCTTGCCTCAAAACAGTACTGCATTCATCAGTGACCATGCATGTCACAGTTGGGATGTGAATGGCTGTGTCTCCAGTCCTAATCCAGGGCAGCCCCTGACCAGCTTGAATGGCAAGCCTGCGGCTGAACCATTGCTCCTACTATGCTCTAGGTCAGTGGCTCTCAACCTTCTCAATGCTGCGACCCTTTACTACAGCTCCTCATGTTGTGGTGACCCTCACCATAAAGTTATATTTGTTGCTACGTCATAACTATTGTTTTGCTACAGTTATTATATATATATATATATATATATGTATATACACATGTGCGTGCACGCACATGCACACACACACACACACATATATTCACACACACAGGATTTCTGACATGGGACCTCTGTGGAAAGGTCATTCACCACCAAAGGGATGGAGCCCCACAGGTTAAGAACCGCTGCCCTAGGTGCTGAGGACTGAGATGGGATCATTTATTCATTCAGCCATTTGTTGCTCCTTTATACATCAGTGAAGAAACAGAAAAAAAAATTGCTTCGGAGGAGATTGTATCCCATTAGGGGAAGCACATTTGAATACAACACAAAATCAGCTATGAAGTCAGTTAAAGGATAAACAGAACAAGGAAGATAGCCCATGGAAAGAATAGCTGATGGGCATATCTAGGGTGGTCCACCACGAAATAAAGCACAGCAGAGGAGCCACATGAGGAAATGTCTGAAGGATGAGGTGGGAATTCCTGGAATGGAAAGGGTGTTCCAACCAAGGACAGCAGTCAGCATGCTCAGCAAAGAGGCCGCTGTGTGTGTGAAGCCAGAGCCATTTAGGAATAAGGTCAAAGATTTGGAGGAGCATGTAACATTAGTTATGGTCCTATAGACATTCATAAAGACTTTTTACCTTTTGAGTTGGACAGTCAGGCACAGAAAAGCTTTAAGTTGAGACAGTAATATCAACTGGGATGTAAATCTGGCATGTGACTCGACTGGGTACTGAAACTAGGATGGAGGAGGTGGTGGTAGAAGCAGACAGGCACCTGCATGTAACATGCATGGTCACTGATGAATGCAATGGAGGAGGTGGTGGTAGAAGCAGACAGGCACCTGCATGTAACATGCATGGTCACTGATGAATGCAATGGAGGAGGTGGTGGTAGAAGCAGACAGGCACCTGCATGTGACATGCACAGTCGCTGGTGAATTCAATGGAGGAGCTGGTGGTAGAAGCAGACAGGCACCTGCATGTAACATGCACAGTCGCTGGTGAATGCAATGGAGGAGGTTGTTGTAGGAGCAGACAGGCACCTGCATGTAGCATGCATGGTTGTTGGTGAATGCAATGGAGGAGGGTATTGTAGAAGCAGACAGGCACCTGAATGTAGCATGCATGGTCGCTAGTGAATGCAGTGCTGTTTTAAGGCAAGAGCACAAAAATGCCTGTTATTCAAAAGGCTTTGTAATTGCCTTTTAACTTCTGTCAGAAAGCCAACCATCAGACTAGAAAGTGATGGTAAGACAGAGACAGGTGGATCCCTGAAGCCTGATGGCCAGGCAATCTGGACAAACCAGTGAGAGTGAGCTCCAGTGTCCATGTCTCAAACAAACTGCAGAATGCTAGAGGAAGACACCTGAAGTTGACTGATGGCCTGTATATACACATACAAATATATATTCATATACTCCACACAAACGTGGACAAAGATGTGAGCACATACGTACATGCAAAGATGTATCACATACATATGTATGCATACACATATGCACATGCTTGCACACACACATACTTATAAAGAAAGATGTCTACACAGATGCAAAGATACACATATACACACACCAACACAAACCAAAGATGACTTTATGGTGGGCCTCTGTCAAGTAGAAGGTGGAGTTGCCATCTGCACAATATGGATCCTTATACACAGGCATGATTGAGAAAGTAAGATGATGCTAGGTCAGCCCAGTGGATGAGTCGGAGGACACACTGCTAGGCATTCAAGTTAACATGATAAGAAGGTAGGTACTGGAGTAGGCTTCCCGCTGACAGTACCAACTGTTGTATCAGCAGCACAAGAAAGGAATGCAGACAGAAGGGAAGTGGCCCTCAAAATAAACCATATCCTGTCACTCTAAGGTGATGTGTATGACCAGAAAGATGATGAGCCAGGGGGCAGTGGTGAATAAAAGGAATCAGAAGAGCAGATGTGCTTGGCAGCTGAGGGAGGGAAATTCCACTTGTCTAATCAAGTGGAAGTTGATGCCACCTAATGCAGCATGCCCTGGTTCTGAGTTCTGCTTCCTGGTATACTCTAGGCAGGAGGGAATGAAGTTTAGCCCGGAACAGGTGAGTCAACAGGACCTCCGTGTTAGAGATCTTTTAGATGGTACTCAGTGAAACAGCTCTCTTGGACAATAATCAGTAAAACAGCTTGCATTCTTATTTTATAAGGGCTATATAAACCTTGGAGAATGGGAAGGATTTTTTTTTCTCCCTTAGGGTGAGTGTACATTGGCTAGGGCTTAAGGTACCAGGAGTGCCTCATTTGCATGGAGGGGGTACTCCAGGTGCTTGCTGGGCAAGTACTTATCTGAAGGAAGTTCAATGTGTGATCTCACCAAGGACGAGGTCACATTCCTCAGGTAGGGGTTATGGGGGTCAGGCTCCCCAGATAAGGTCTGGCAGAGAAGAGGAAGCTCAGCTGGAAAAGAAAGGCCTCCATTCTGCTCAGAACTCAGGGAACTGTCCACTCTTGGTACACTATGACCTTCATTGCAGGCTTTCCCAACACCGTAGAGTGGTCATGGCTGCAGCTATATTAATATGGGTGGAATGGAAGTATAAGGAATGGGCTCATGGGAGAATTAGACTAGAGGAGCTAGAGATAACAACAGGCTCCTTAAGATGGAAAAAGGTCATGTGTGTCCATGCCAGTGGGAAATTCTAACAGATTACAATAAACAATGGTTTCAGGAGATTTAGGAAGTTGAACTAGGGCTACATGCTTATCAGGCAAGAGGGAGAGGCTCACATACAACAACCTCCTCATCTTCTATAGTAGTACCCATGGCTCATATCAGGAATGGAGAAGTAGGCTCTGGAGTTTGGGGGGAAAATAGCATGACCTGCTTATTTAATTTCTCTGAACCTGTAGAGTGCTTGAAAAACCTTTAACACAATACTCATGGTGGCTAATTTTGGTTTGTTAACTTGGTGCTTGGGTTAAAAATTGCCTAGGGCATTAGTGATGTATGCCTTTGGGTGTGGCTGTCAGGGTATTGCAACAAGGATTAGATGAAACCCTAAAGTAAGAAAATCCAGTTTGCATGTGGCAGCTCCATTGCACTGGCTACATTCCTGGAATGAATGAAAAGAGGAAAAGAGAAAATGGGCTGTGTGACCATTCATCTCTGCTTCCTGCTCTTCTAAGATGTAAGGAGTGGCCTCTCCTCCTCCTGCTCGCACATCCTTAAATCATTGGCCACCTTGAAGGACTATATCCTCTCATTGCTGTAATAAAAGGACATAATAAACTTAAAGGGAGAATGGGTTTATTTGGCTCATCACTCAAAGCTATCATCCATCATGGTGGGAAGGCACGGAGCTTAGACCAGATGCTCACATCACATCCACAGTCAGGAAGCAGAGAGAGAAGAATTCTGGTACTTGGCTCAATTTCTCATTTTCAGTCGGGACCACAGGCCATGGAATGGTGTAGCCCATATCTAGGGTGGGTCTTCCCATCTCAATTAACCTACTCTGGAAACTTCCCCACTAGACTTGTTGCTGATTCTCAACCCTGTTAGGTTGGCTCCATGGCAGCGGGAAGTCAAGACAGCCACGACATAAGGTACATGGTCACATTACATCCTTCTGAGTAGGGAAGTGGTAAACAAATAAGACATTCAGTTTTCTTTCTCTTTAGTCCATGGGACGGTTCTGCCTATATGTAAGGTAGATCATCCCACCCCAATCTAGAAACTCCTTCACAAACATGTCTAGAGGTTTGTCTCCCAGAGGGTTCCAGATCCCATGGAGTTGACAGTCGATGCTAACCATCACATACTCAGTGAATCAAAATAAAGCCCCCTTCCCCCAGGCCCCTGCTTTCAGGTATTTGATCATAGCAAAGAGTAGCTCATACTGCATCTGACATGCAATAAGGGCTTAGTTAATCACTGTGATTGCTCTAAGCAAAACAGGGTTTCACAAACTCACTAATAACAGAGAAAAAAAATGTCATTGCTTCCCAGCCATCACTGCCCACCACACATCTTTTTAAATTTTGGGTTAATCTTCCATCCTCTCCTATGTTTTTCAGCTGCACACAGTTTTTCACATCCTTGCATCCACGTTGCCTCTGACATGACACGGAGTGTACAGGAAGGTAATTATCTCAGGGACTAAGCTGCATGAGAAGATAAACAGCTTAGCGGATTAAAATTGCATATTTAATATAACCCAGTGGCATAAACATCCTCTTCCTGGTTGTTACATGTCCTGTCAGTCTCTCCTGGATACCCGCTGCAGCCGACATCTCCATCAGCATCTACTTCTTTCTGGTGATGGGGAAATGGTCTCAGAAAGCATCGCCTCATGGCAACACTGTTCCCAGGCTCTGAGAGATGAGCTATGATGACACCCACCTCTTACAGAGACATGGGGGCTGTGACAATTTAATAGACTGGAAAAATAATTGAAAGAGAAAAGCAACAATTCTTCCCTCCCTCTGGGGAAGGAAGAGACTGAGTTTCATTAAGAGCCCAGATGCTTGCAAGTAGTTGGCTGTTATTACAGGGAAGGGTTGACTGGCAACCTATGTGTAGCAGTATTGAAAGAGCTCAAAGGCTCAGTGAACTAGCTAGCCAAGGCTCTTGGGTCTGGAGCAGCCTCTCTGGCTTAGCTAGTGCTGATGTGTAAAAACTGCACGCTGACCCTGGCCAGCTGGCAAGAAGCATGAGAAAATCATTTGAGGAACTGTGTCTTGTCCGGAAATGCTATCTAATTGCTGGAAAAATGAGAGGAAATGAGGTCCAGTGGGGCAAAAGAGACTGTGGTAGGGAAGGAAAGAATAGATGTAGCGAGCAAATCAGGCACGAAGGTCCAAGAGCTGGTTCTCAAAGATTCTTCTGAAGATTCACAGTGCTGGTCAGCTCCAAGACCAAATAAAAGTTCTTTACAGTTCTACAATTCTAGTCTGTGGCTCTAGCCATGCCTTCAAGAATCTGACCAAACATGGCCACTTGCATCTCCACATCCTCCTGTCTACATTAGGATCCTCTCCTGGCTGCTCCTCAGCTTTGTCCATCTACAACTTGTACTACCTTGAGTTTGCTAGCTTGCCTTCCTTTCTTATTTCACATCTGTCTAGTGGCCCCAGGCCCAGGCAACACTAGTACTTGCTAAAGCAGAGGGAAGGGCTGATTTTTCCACACAAGCTTCATAGTTTTGACATCAGAACCAGGTATGCTCTCACTAATAAGCGGATGTTAGTCCAAAAGCTCAAAATAAACAAGTTACAATTCACCAAGCTCAAGAAGGAGGACTTATGTGAGGGTGCTTCGGTTCCTCTAAGAAAGGGAACAAAATAGCCACAGGAGCAATAAGGAAGACAATGTGTGGAGCAGAGACTGAAGTAAAAGCCACCCAGAGACTGCCCTACCTGGGGATTCATCCTATAAACAGTCAACAAACCCTGACACTACTATGGATGACAAGAAGTGTATACCAAAAGGAGCAGGCCATGGCTGTATCCAGAGGGGCCCTGCCAGAGCCTTACAAATACAGAGGCAGATGCTAGCAACCAACTATTGGACTGGGCATGGGGTCCCCAATGGAGGAGCTGGAGGGTGGTCTAGAGGAGCTGAGGGGGTTTATAGCCCCATGGGAAGAACAATGATTTCGGCTACCCAGACACCCCAAGAATCTCAGAAACTGAACCATCAACCAAGGGGCACACATGATTCCAGCCAAAAATGTGGCAGAGGAAGGCCTTGTTGGGCATCAGTGGGAGGAATGGTTTTTGGTCAGGTAAAGGCTCAACAGAGGCCCGAACAAAGGGAAACCGAAGGGGGGGAAGAGGGAGTGTGTTGGGTGGAAAGGCATATATGTGGAGGCATGGGGAAGGAGGAAGGGGAGGAGTTGGGGGATCTTAGGGGAAGGGGGGATATTGGGAAAGGTTTTACCATTGGCGATGTAAATGAAGACAATATTCAATAAAAAATTTTTAAAGTCAATTTTGAGGCTGTAAATCACTCTTCTGCTAAGCTGGGGACTTTGAGACTGTCATCTCCATGGAATGCCTATATTTCCTTTCCTTCACTCAGAAAAGAGCCTTGCACATCCTAGGCAGCTTGTGAGCAGTAATGGACTAAGCAACATCTAAGAATGCTTCAGAAAGATGAGAACCTTCTTTCTCTACCAAAGATGGTAGAAAAGGCCAGACGTTTTATCAGATGAACACTTAATCACTGTTCTACTGCTGTGAAGAGACATCATGACCATGGCAGCTCTTAACAAAGGAAAACATTTAATTGGGGCAGGCTTACAGTTTCAGAGGTTTAGTAAATTAACAGCATGGTGGGAAGCAGGCAGCACACAAGCAGACATGGTAGCTGGGAGTTCTACATCCCAATCTGCAGGCAGCAGAAAGAGAGAGCCACTGGGCCTACCTTGGGCTTTCGAAACCTCAAAGACCATCCCCAGTAACCCTTTCTCACCCACAAGGACACACCTCCTAATCCTTCCAAACAATGTCATTCCCTAAGCATTTAAATATAGGAATCTGGGACCCATTCTTCCTCAAACCCAAACTGTCATGGCGTTCATGCCTTTACCCTCACTAGCTACCCTCCCCTCATCCCTGCAACTACAACACTTCTTGTTGCTAAAATGTTGCCCTGGGTGAGATTAAACAATGCTTACTCCCTCTTTATGAAGTCTCAATGAAAGAAACCAGTTTGATGCTATAACTTATAGAACAAGGGTGAGGAGTTATGGGTAGGAGCATGGCTAAACCTAAAGGAACCACACTGGAAGGTTTGCACCCAGCATGGATGATGGCTACCTCTTGGTTGCTTATATAGAAACCCCTTTTAGCTTTTCTAGCCTATAGACTCTAGCACCTTGCCAAGACCCCAAAACCAATTGATATTTAGGCAACACTGCTTACAAAGGACTGGAAGGAGTGGCTAGAAGAGTAAGTGAGGATTCAGTGGCCCTCCCCACTTGCAACTTCTCCAAGGGGATATGTTCTGATGATCTCTTGCAAGCAGATGCAGCTGACCTGGCAAAGATGGCTGCTGTTTTGCTCTGAGGGTGGACTGTACTGCAGGCACAGCACCGCTGAACCACACACCCAGAACTTGCCCACACTCATCACTGAGCTCAATGAAGCATGCTGTGATGAACCACTGTGGCATGAGGCCTGGGACACTGACCCTAGAAACAGTGTCCTTAGACACTTAGGAAGCTATCCCCAAGGTAGGAACAGTTGTCTCTTGGGAAGGAGTTAGATGGAAAGGGGTTAGGACTTAGAAGAGCACAAAGCCCTGTGGCATGTACGGAATCTCCATGACTTGAGAGGTAGTTTGTAATGCACTGGACCCTTCCAAAGGAACACACAGAGCCTACATGGCTACTGTCAGCATCAGAAAGTGATTCATTAGGATAGCTGAGACCTTAGGGACTTGTTTGGCAAAGGGCTGGTGTCGTAAGCATGAGGATCTGAGCTTGTTTTCCTGGAACCCACATTAAGAAACATGTGGCAGCAAATACTTATAATCCTGGTGCAGAGAAGGTGAAGTCAAGTGGAGGCATGAGCTGTCTGGTCAGGCAATATAGTCTACTTGCTAAGTTAAAGGCCAGTGAGTACCCATGTCTGAGAACAAACATTGGAGAGCTTCTGAAAAAAAATCACATCAAAGCTGTTTCGTGATCTTTATATAACACACATACACACACACACACACACACACACACACACACACACACAGAGAGAGAGAGAGAGAGAGAGAGAGAGAGAGAGAGAGAGAGAGAGAGAGCAAAAAGACCTTTAACATCCTCTCAACACACAAAGGCAAGAGTTAGAGAAACACATATACATAAGTCTGTAACAATTTTCAAAGTGCTATACTAAGGGTTGTTACTTGATAAAAAACCAAATATATGCAAAAGCTAACCATTTACATCAGTTGCTACTATCCTTTGAACAGCTTCACAAGGAAGCAACAAGTCTTTTACTCATCTTTAATATAAGGAAAATGAGTCAGGATGTTTCTTCAAGGTACCCACTCAGTCAGACCTGGAGCTGGGATCAGGCAGGCTGACCCAGTGCAGTGTTGTTAACTCTAAATGTACTGCTTCCTTCTATGAAACAAAATAATTAGTTCCTAAGAGCAATACTCTTTATTACTTTTCCTGGGAAAGGCTTCTCTTAGAAAGAATGTTCTAGGTGGGACCTATACAATGGTAACTAGGCAGCTACAGGAGGACAGGGTAGGAGTTTCCTAGGAAGACATTGCTGGTTCCCTCACAGAGTAGCTTTCCTTCAGAGAATGAGGTAGCCAGTAACAGTGAGAAGATACTGATAAAGAGAGGATTCAGAGTAGGGGCCCAAGCTCATCGCTAGGGTTGAGTCACAGCACCAGTTGTGCTAACAGGGCTCAGGCTTAAATATAAGTGGAGTGGGAAGGCCTAGGAAATAAGAAGTTGGGATGCAATTAGCTTGTCTTAAAGATGGAAGGGAAAGGGAATGGAGGGAATCCATTCCTGGGGATTTTTCCAACGCTTCTATGAGACTCAAGTCAAGAGAGAGAGGCTGACCATTATAGTTGCCAGCCATTGCAGTTTTGGATTGGTGTGTCTCTGTGACACAACCAAGCAAAAGCTTATTGGCAATGTATACAAGAACTAGTCAGAGAAGAGCTGAGAGAATGGACAGAAAAGGGTAGGGCTGGCTAAAACTGCACTGAGATAATGAGGAGATGATGGCCAGAGGTACTGATGATCTGAAAAGCCTGTGGTTGCCTGACCCATGAAGACACAGGAGAATGAAGATCCAGGCTAGGGCCAGATCATGCAAGGGCCTTGGAGATATTTTAAGAGTTTTATATTTAATCCTAAATGCATTTGGAAAAGCCAAGAGTCAACAAGATAATCTCCATGGAAGTGATAGTTTTACTTGGCAAGCTGTGAAGCAATCACAGATCTATTTCACATTAAAAATAAACTCTTGCAGCCTGGAACACTGGGAGTCATCCTCACTGTGACTTTTCATGCCTCAGTTTCTAGAACACTTATGTAAAGACACATTCTCCTACATAACCGTTACATCACTGTGACAGCTAGCAGAATTTAAAAAAAAAAATGAGGTGATGCTTCATAGATTTTTATCACAAAGTTACATGGGAGTAAATTTTAAAGAAATAGCATGACAGAAAAGACAGCCCCAAGTACCAGAAGAATTTTGCAGACCCTGTTTTGGTGAGAAGCATTGCCTAGTCCACAATAATTAGAACAGTAGACTCCCACAGAAACTGTGTCATTTTAAAGTCTGCATTCTTTGGAAAGAGGTGTGCATGTAGCAGAAGTTATTGATGCAGCTTGAAAGGGATCTTCCAGAGCCCTGATTCAGCCAAACACCAGTCTATGAGCTTCTGGAAAAGCTTGAGAAGTCATCTTTCAAGGACCACAGGGCATCAGCACAGGACAAATCCTTTCAGCATGGCTGTTTCTAAAGCTAATCCATTTTAAACCATTTTAATTTTTTGTTTAATTGTGTATGTGTGCATGTTCATGTGCACACACATGCAGATAGATGCAAAAGGAAAACTTGAAGAAGTGAGTTCTCTCCTTCTGCCATGTTGGTCCTGAGGATTGTACTTAGGTTGTCAGCTTTGGCAGCAAGCTCTGCTTCCCACTAAGCCATCTGCAGTCCTCCTACCTATTTTATCTTTTGTATATCAACCTAAGTGTATCACCTCATTCACACATTTCATCCCCGTGAACATGGCTCTAGTTAGTGTACTTAATGCCCAAGCTCTGTCATAGACAAAGGACAGGACATGGCTTACTTAAGATACCCAGACATACTTAAGATACTCGACTGAGTCACAAAACACTTTTTTCCTTTTTGTAAAAAAATTAAATATTGTCTTCATTTAAATTGCCAATAGTAAAACATTTCCTGATTTCCCCTCTCCTGTAAGACCCCCAACCCATACTCCTTCCCCCTGCCTCCAAGTATATGCCCCTCCACCCAACACACTCCCATCTCCACCCTCGGTTTCCCTTTGTTGAGGCCTCTGTTGAGCCTTTACCTGACCAAGGACCATTCCTCCCACTGATGCCCAACAAGGCCTTCCTCTGCCACATTTTTGGCTGGAACCTTGTGTGCCCCTTGGTTGATGGTTCAGTCCTTGGGAGTCCTGGGGTGTCTGGGTGGCCAAAATCATTGTTCTTCCCATGGGGCTGTAAACCCCTTCAGCTCCTCCGGACCACCATCCAGCTGCTATATTGGGGACCCCAAGCCCAGTCCAATAGTTGGTTGCTAGCATCTGTTTCTGTATTTGTAAGGCTCTGGCAGGGCCCCTCTGGAGACAACCATGGCCTGCCCCTTTTGGTATACACTTCTTGTCATCCATAGTAGTGTCGGGGTTTGATGACTGATTATAGGATGAATCCCCAGGTAGGCCAGTCTCTGGGTGGCCTTTACTTCAGTCTTCAGTACACATTATCTCCCTTACTACTCCTGTGAGTATTTTGTTCCCTTTCTTAGAGGAACCACAGCACCCTCACTTAAGTCTTCCACCTTCTTGACTTCTTGAGCTTCCTGTGCTGGGTGAATTGTAACTCATTTATTTTGAGCTCATAAAACACTCTTTAAAACCAGCTTTTGATTCAATGGAACGGTGGGAATAGTGTGTGTGTGTGTGTGTGTGTGTGTGTGAGAGAGAGAGAGAGAGAGAGAGAGAGAGAGAGAGAGAGAGATTGTAATACAACTACTATACTAATTTGTTTTCAGATAGCTGTAGCATTGTTTCCTCCTTCTGCTTTTTTAAATGTCAAAAAGATGTATGCTTATATGAACCCCCAAATGGTCTCATAGAGCAGGAGACAAAAGATGGCAGCCAGCTGTTACTATATTACCTACAAGTTTTACTAAATGCGAGTTTAATTGAATAATCAACCCAAAAAATGCTCATGCTATACACCAGCCTGGCACCTCTCAGGCTCCCCATAGCCAGGAGAACATGTCCATAGTGACCATAAGCCATTCCAGACCACCCAGTGTCTCTCCTCACACCCAGTGTTCACTGATCTTTGGTCTGCTGACTTGTGCCTAAATGCCTCCCAGCCCAATGCTTGACACATTGAGAAATCATTGACTAGATAGCCATTTCCTCTAAATATCTCTCAAGAGCACTGGATTCAGAGGCCACTGTTAGGTTCTGCCTACATGCATTAACCATCCTCTTCTCGTCACCAAATTTAGAAGTGGGAAGAAAACAAGAAGAATATGAGACCTCCCAAGTTTTAGCATATTTTTGGTAAATTTGAGATGGTGGGAACAAGGTCTTAAAACCAATCCCAAGTTGAGATTTCTAACATAATCATACATCTCAATTTACTTTTTAAAAGGATGTAGGAGACAGGGCCAGCTTTGAATTCACTGCATAGATAAACGTACCTTGAACTTGTTATCCTCTTTCCTCTACCTTTGGAGCCCTAGCATTACAGGTTTGTACCACTTACTCTGTACCATATTAACAGTTCACGAAGATGTTTCTCTTTGCTGTGTCAGTAAGTGATTAGATGATTTTTCTTTTCAAAGCTTCAAATCTTACAGGGAGAGTGAGAGCTCCACAGTAAGAGTGGAGCTTCTTCCCTGGGCATCACAAGGTTGTAGTTTTACAAGCCAGAGGCAGGTGATAAACACCTGGACTGTTACATTAGGTAGCTATTGTACATAGATAAGCAATGTACACTGATGAGCAGTCATCTCTAGAGAACCATATAAAATTCTTTGTATATAAACTAGGGTGGTATAACTGGTGTATTTACTTCTAGCTTTTTGAGATACTCCCTCAACAATTTCTGTAGTGGCTATACCAGTTTGTACCTTCATCAGCAGTGAATAGATGTTACCTTCCTTCCCCCCCCTCACCCCCATGCCAGGGTTTGTTGCCTTTAAAATGAAAAATTTACCTTCTGGCTAAGTTAAGATGAAATATCTCAAACCATTTCTCTGATGGCTACAGATGTTGAACATTTTCCAAATGGAACTCAACCATTTAGAATGAATAGGAGTTTCTACTTAGATTTAATGCCCACTCCACAAGTTGAAACCCATATCTGGCACCATTATTAAGGCCAAGACCCTATGGCAAGACTGGTCATAGGCCCTGGGATAAAACCAATGACTATTGCTCTGCTAAAGAAGCACAGTATTTACTTGGTTCCTAATGACTTTTCATTATGCCCTTAAATCTCTACATCTTTTGAGCTTCGTCAGATTACCTGTTTTGCAATAGATTGTGATTAACCCAAGAACCTATAACAGGTCAAATGGCAGAAAATAAGAAACTTTGAAAGTTTCATCTGCATCACATCACCTCCTTCCAAGGTTCAGCCATCCTTGTAGAAAGGGGGGCAGAAAAATAAGAGATAGAAGTGGTCGGGTTACTACAATATTTTCTGGAAACCTTGGGCCAGTTATGCATAACAATGAATTCATAATGGTTTGAAAACATGCATAAGACCTGCACAAGCTCAAGCCAAACCAAATCCCAGCACAGAGAAACGAGATAGACATGAAATTGCACCCCTAGCAAAGGATCCCCTGGCAATTGATAGCTGCTAGGAAAGAGAGTCAGTTTTCTCTAAGGCTTTGCCCCCTGAGAGGCCAATCATACTCTAGAGAACGATCAAACACGTAAGAGTATATTGGCAACATATATTGTAGTTAATGGCTTCAGGGGGAAAAGTGAGAGGGGGTTCACAAGATAGGGAAAGGGACATGAAGCTAGGAGGCTTAGGGGGAGGAGCAGGGATGATCAAAATATATAGCATAAAATTCTGAAAGAAATGGATTAAGATGAGAAAAACATATATGCAAGCACTCATGCACATAAGGTAAAAATAAGTCTTTAAAAAGTCAAGTAAACAACAACAACAACAAAATATAAGCCATCAGCAGGGAAGGGACATAGAACAAAGGAATTTCTCTTATAGCTGGAAACTGGACTGCAGACCCTGTTTCAAAACACTCCCCAGTCACATGCCTGTTCCTGTTTAGTGTCTTAACCCCTCATCCATACACCAGAACAAGAAAGCTTGAAATTCACCTTTGACCCTCTCCTCTCCTTCAATCCACATGCTCAGAGAGTGGCTGGGCCCTAGAAATCTTGCCTCTCAGTTTTTCCTGATGTCCCCTTTTCCTTTGTCACTCCACTTCTGTCTCATTGCTCAGTCCTCACAGCCCTCTGAGACATGTCTCTGCTCTCATGGAGCACAGTTAGAGTTACATGGTGTGACTTAGGAATGGTGCCCGGTACATGGGCTAGGCTATGGTTTCATCTCAGTTGCTGTGGTAAAAGACCCTGACCAAAGGCAACTTGTGGAAAGAGGGGTTCATTTCAGTTTGCATTTCCAGATTAGAGCCCATCATTTGTGGAAAAGTAAAGACAGGAACTCATGCAGGAAGTCACATAATGTCCACAACATCTAACTATGACCAAAGTGCCTTTCCCTCCCATGTAGGGCTTTGTCCAGGTTTGTCAACTGCTTATTTGACTTTTCTTTCAGATATTTCCCCAAATGTGTAAGACACTCAATAAATAACAATGTATATTTCTTTATAGGGTATGCAGGATCTCTGAAAGCCCACCTCTGCCCACTCCAAGTAAGTGGCAATTGGTCTTAGGAGTCAGCCGCTGAGGGAATACTAAAAATAATCAGCATCTGATATAGTTCCAAATGATATCTTCACTCCTATCAACTGTTTTATGAAAACTACAAATACCAGGTCTGTCTGCATGAATAGCCTACATTGGTTATTTCCTCTCCCAGGGGACCCTACTGTGGAGTCAACACATGCACTCACAACGGGCTTAAATATGCCTGCCTGTACTGTTTGGTGATGCTGGGCTCAAAGTTTGGTGATGAACTACATTTGCTGCTTTCATTGCTTGAGCTGGTTCCTGGATTCTGACAAGCTTGAGATTGGTATCATGGTCACCCTCAGTTACACATGGCTAACAGAAGGACCCTAGGCTGTGTGAAGAGTCTGTACTCTCAGCTTCTTTTCTCAAAGGGAGGAAACATTCACAGTATATTCTTGGGGGAGATAATAACCCTTCCAGGACAAACGGGATCATGGTTACCTGTATCACTTATGTCACCTGTTCATAGGTGTTCAGTCTTTACATTTTTAAGGTCTTTTCAGAATTTACCTTTCTATCAATGTTTATGAACACCAGCTAAACACAAATCTTCATGCATTTGTTTGAGTGACCTGGACATCTGTTTTCTATCTTACCCTCGCCTGAATGCTTAACCACCTTCCAAACCCTGTCACTCAGAGCCACCAGCTCCTCCTGCTCCTTTATAAAGATCATGCTTCATTACACAATTCAGCAAAGCCAACAAACGCCCACACCAGTTCTGAGGTTTCTGTTGAGTTACATTCTTTCTTTAAAAGATTATTCTCAGTTTTAGTTTATTTGTGTGTGTGTGTGTGTGTGTGTGTGTGTGTGTGTGTGTGTATGTGTGTGTATACATATGCAAGTCTGTACATGTGTGCAGGTGGCTTTAGATGTCCCCAGAGGTGAAGTCATAGACAGTTGAGAACTGCTTGATGTGGGCTCTGAGAACAGACTTTGCTCCCTCTGATCCTCTGCAAAAGCAATGACCTGCTCTCAATGACCAAGCGATCTCTCCAGCCACTTACCTACTTTGTAAACCCTGCAGTGAACAGTCCATGTCTGCCTTGATGAACTGATTATCAATTTGCCTATTTCATGCTGAGACCCCTTAGTGATGCCTGTTCTTGCTTTGTTGCCCTGTAATCCCTGGTATCCATGGAGAGTTCAGCTGGTGATTTCCATGTGTCCCTAAAGGCTCAAATGAGTCAGTCTGTCTAGTACTGATTTCATTTATATTGTCTCATAGCCTCATCTCAAGAAGTCATTCGACTCAGTTTCCCATTTCTGTAGCACTCAAACCAATCTTCTCATCCCTCTTTATACAACTGCATGGGCCAATCTGGGATTGGACCTTCCATTATTAAAAAATAAAGTCTTTCCAACTCAATCAGTTTGGAAGGAGCATCCTCTGACTACCATGGATGCCTATATTAATTAGTCACTCTGAAGACCCCAGCTGCATGCCAAATCATGGATTTTCCATGACTTCTGTTTCACTTGCTCCCTTCTCACAGACTTATTCTTCCTCTAGGTTCCAAGCTTGTTGATGTCAAGAAGGGTTCTTTAGCATAGATCTAATTTGCACTATTCTGCTTGCATCCTGCCAGCTGTAAGAAGCAGAAAACCAGCACTGAAGTCCCATTCCCTCTTTGTTCCACTGTTCCTGCCAGACCAGCAGGCATGGGAATGCTACTGCCCACATGTCTTTTCCTATTGTTATGACTCCCTCAAGTGGGCAAGTTCTGTGAACAGACAGCTAAGCCTGACTGAGCACATCCCCCACAGCCAAGGCCACACAACTGTTATCACAGCCAGCTTATTGTACTGCCCCACTCACACCACTGTCAAGGACTGAAGCATCTTCTCTAGTATACCAGCTATTTAGAGATCTCATGATACAAACAAGGTAGAGCACATCCATCAAAATCAGCATACCACGTCATTAAGGAAGATGGCCACTCTGAGATTCCCATCAAAGATACTGTACTCTCAGATGGCTCAGCTTTGTGTGTTTGTCTTATCACCAGAGCAGAGAACACACAACAGCCAAGGCAACATACCAATCAATACCTCAGTGGGGAAAGGTAGCCATATCAGGGGTACCAATGTTCTTATTGACATAACAGGATCATATGTGAGGGGTTATTTATAGAAGCATGACAGATAAACTACCAAAAGTCTCTTTCCTTGCATATGGAAGATTCCAGAAAGGCAGCATCAATGAAACTCACGACACAACTTCCAGAGAGTTCTGCTAAAGCATCTTCTCTCCCCAGAAATTGTTTAGAACTCGCATGACCTTAGGGAGCGGTCACAAGACTCCTGTAGCCTTTGAAAGCTTCTTCAGTTGTATGAGCCTACCTAGCCCAGGAAGCAATCTTTTATTTTTTATTAGATATATCCTTTATTTACATTTCAAATGTTGTCCCCTTTCCTGGTCTCCTCCCCAAAATCCCATAAGCCATCTCCCCTTCCCCAATCAAACGCCCTCATCCCCCACTTCCCTGTCTTGGTATTCCTCTATACTATGGCATCAAGTCTTTCCAGTTCTTTCCAGGACTAAGGGCAATCTTTAAAATGAAAGGAAACAGGCAGCATTATCTAATCTGGATCATCTGTCCATAGAGGGAAACAGAATGGTGAGATTCCCCCTTTCTTTAGGCCTGACACTATTGGCTAGTGTATTTGGTTGGTTCTACATTGGGTGCATATATGTTGATAACAGTTGTTTCTTCACAAAGAGGTCCTGTTATCAACAGATCAGTTGTTGTTGAGATTCTGCTCTCTTATAGGGGCAGAACCTCTTTTGTTCACTTTTGGTTCCCATTGGTGTGATAAATATTTTACCATGTCTCTTCCATTTCAGTCCATGTCCATCTTTACAAGTAAAGTGAATGGTCTTCATTCAGGTGGGTCATATTTTGTATACATTCAACATTTTACTTCCCAGCTTACGTTTTAGTCACAATGTTTCATCACAGCAATAGAAAACCATGTTAAGATAATCCATTTTCTGAGAAATATGGTCCAATACTGCAAACTCTAAAATAGTTTGCAAAATAAATATTAGAATAAAAATGAGGTAGTCTCATGAAATCATTAATAAAATATGGAAATATAAAACACAAAAATGCAAGTACAGAATCCACCAATGAAAGTTTTAAAACAATGAGCCTGACAAAGTCACAGATTCTAGCATCACCTGTGAAAAGGATAATCATAGTCTGTGTGCATTAGAAATATTGGTGGGTCTAGTTTTACCATGGCCTTAATCACAATAATCAAGTTATGGGTCCACCTGGGTACATTGCAGCAGGTGAATGAATGAAGAGTATATAGAGGTATGCATAAAGGAATCATAATTCAGTGAGAAAGGATAAGATCACCCCCATGTTCTGGAGAGCAGATACAACTGTAAGTCATTATATTAAAACAATAAGCCAGAAACACAGACAGCACATGTTTCCCCTCAAATGTGAAAAATCACAGAAATGAAGGAAGGGGAAGAGTGGATAACATGGAGATTATGACAAAATGTGCTCATAGGAATCATGAAAATGCTACAGCAAAAAAAAACACTTTAATATATGCTAACATAATATTTAGAAAACTGTACTGTTCAGCAGTGAATGTCAAAAAACGTGAAAATAAAATTAACGAAGTAATTCCTCATCCCAATAAAACCCCTAAATAAAATAAACACCACAAAGGTATAAGATTTGCAACTAAATATATAAAAACCAAGAAAAATTAAATAAACTGAGACAAACCATGTCCATGAATTTGAAGTCTAGCTGCTATTAATATGATAATTCTTCCCAGACTCATCTTGTAATATAATTTCCATCAAAATATCAAAAGGTCTTTTTAAGACTAAAACTTCAGAGATTAATCCATACAGGAAACAGCTTGGTCAAGCTAGTGTAAAGAAAGAACATATTCAAATTAAATCATTAGTAATATCTGATTTTGAAATTTAAATCTGCAGTCATCAAGACAGTGAAGTATTGACACAAGACAAGCACAAAATGGACAGAAATAAACTTCTTTAAAAACGTTATGTTAAACTGGGCAGTGGTGGCACATGCCTTTAATCCCAGCACTCAGGAGGCAGAGGCAGGTGGATCCCTATAAGTTCAAGACCAGCCTGATCTACAAAGCAAGTCTAGGAGGTGCAGGGCTAGACAATCATCCCCGTTTTGGAAAAAAAATGTTATGTATATTATCTAAGCAATTAAAAATAGGTAATGTGGTCTATGACAATAGTATTGACACTGTTGAATACCCCAACAGAGATAATCAACACTGGCCTTTGATTCATGTCATGTGCATACATCAGAGGCTTCCACACAAGGGCTGTACATATAGAAGAACTCCAGCATAAAACTCTGTAGAAGCCAGTTCGATTCACTTCTCTGTTGCTGTAATAAACAACCACAACCAAAAGCAACTGAGAGAAGAAAGAGTTCATCAGAAAGATGAGGCATCAAGGCAGGGAAGAAGGGCAGAGGAAACAGGAAGCTGGAAAGAATGAAACAGAGCAAGGACAAGAAATAGGCCAGAACTATAAATCCTCAAAGCTCACCGCAGCGACATAAGACCTCCAGCAGGCTCTAGCTCCCAAAGCTTCCACAACCTCTCCAACAGCACCAACAACTTAAGTACCAGCTCTTCAAATACCAGCACTTACAGGGCCATTGTTCCTTCAAAATGCCACATGAGGTACAGTGATGTAAATCTGTTAACTCCAAAACTTGGGAGATGGAGGCAGGAGGATTGGTCAGGTTCCAGGATAACCATGGCTACATTAAAAGTTTGAAATCAGCCTAGACTATGAGAGAATCTTGACTCAAAACAAAATAAGATACAAATTAGAAATATTTCAGGATCTTAAATTAGGCACAGATTTCTCAAATATGATCACTCTAAAAGTATAGCCATGAAAGGAAAATATAAATTGGTTTCTTTGTTTAATTAAAATATCACACTCTTCAAAATATACTATTGTATACATGAAAAGGAAAACTATCAAACAGGATATTAACTATTATTTCAAGGTATTATCTGACACATAAGTTGTACCCATACTCCATGAAAATCTCCTAAAATTGAACAACAGAGAGTTTTAAATTGGAATAGGCTAGAGTAATTCATTAAATAAAGCATATCGATTTATAATATGTACCAGAATATGTTAGCCACTAACAAAGGACAAACTACATTCAAAGGATAAGCTGTGTAAACCCATATGAGTATTGTCAGAGACTGATGCCTAGTACCAAAGTTTGGTAAGAATGAGATACAGCCAGCCAATCTGTAATGACTGGGGATGTAAAATGATACCATGCCTATTGTAAACCAAACTACACGTGGCTAACCTGTTAAATTGGTTCTCAACGAGTGAGTTGTAATCCCTTAGGGTTTGAATGAAAATTTCACAGGGTGTACATATCAAATAGCCTGCATATCTGAAATTTATGTGATGATAAATAACAGTAGCAAATTGCACTTATGCAGTAGCAACAGAAATAATTTTAAGGTGGGGGAGGGTCACCACAACATGAGGAACTGTTGTTAAAGGGTTGCAGCATTAGGAAGGCTGAGATCTGCTGTGTTAAATGCATGCTTCCCACAAATCTTACCCACAAATAAATGCAGACAGACATGGCTATAGACTTGTATGAAGTGTTCACTGCAAGCATTGTAAAATAGTCCCAAAGGACAAGGAATCCAAATATTTGTATACCAATAGGTCAACAGAATTCACACCATGAAATGTGACACATCCCCAAACAGAAGTTTGAATACACATTCAAGCTGAACACACATAGTGAGAGAAACCAATCTGACAAGAACACACACTGCAAGATTTCCATGTCATAAGGGTTAGAGACATGGCGTACCTTGCAGGCTATGACATGGTGGGAACAGGAAGAGGGGTTAACTGTTTAAAAGCCAAGACAACTTCTACCTGGCAGAGGTAACCTGAAACTTGATCATGGTGATCATGGCATGCTAGAAATTTACCAATGGACAACTGGTCCATTTTGTTTTGTTAATTATATCTCAAGAAAGTGTCAAGCCAAGCCTACAACATGAATTATCCAATCATATCTACTCTATTTAAGGAAAGAGAAGTGATTTAGGACAAAAGGACTAGTGTCATGTTTTCTCTGAATAAATGATAACTGAGAGATACAAACAGAAGATTAGGGATGCTAGAGATTGTCCATGCCCTTCTTTAGGTGCTGGGGATATGTGGATATTCCATTGGCAAAGTATAGTAGTTAACTTCAAATATATTGGCATCCCTCTCTGTTATAACTTAATAAACACCTCACAAAACAGAAAATACCCGCCAGGAGTTAGGCTTTGAATTTCCTTAAACTTGGTGCACTTTTTATTTGTTAATCTCATTTTTAAAAGTAGGTGATGAATGGAGACAAAAGGCAGACAGATGAACCATTTTCATCTGACCAATGAATGCCATTTTCTTCTGACCTCCATCTTGGAAGGTTTCAGATTTGAAATGACTGTTTTGTTTCTGTCTTTGGTGAGGGACTCAACTGCTTTGAGTCTTCCAGAGATGTTGATCAGCAAAGGCCTTCTTCTGTAGAGGTGTCACCCAAGAGCAGAGCAAAATAAGCCTCTGGAAATGAGATTCAGGCAGAGAAAAAGCCTGCCCATTCTCCAACCCTAGTATACTTACCAAACATATATAAGAGACTCCATATAGATTAGATTTCTGAGCAGGATCTATATTCTTCTGTATAAGGGAGACATTAATTCTGTTTGTTTTTCATTCAGATAAATCCCATCTTTAGAGTATTATTGAATTAGAGAATATAGACATTTTCCTCTATATTTTATTTCTGTATTGCAATTCCATGGTTTTGTTTGTTGCTTTGTTGGTTTGTTTGTGGATACAGAGAAATGAAGGAAACTACCATTTGAAGATAAAGGAAGATGGCTCCAGATTATGGTTCACAAACGATGGGTCCTATTCTAGCTTCATTTCTGTTGCTTTGACAAATACCCTTGTCAAAAATAACTTAGAGAAGAAACTGTTTATTTGCTTACAATTCCAGGTTACAGCATTTTGGAAATTATAAACTAACCCTCAAAAACTCACATTTTGTGTTGCTTGTGGGCTCAGACATATCTTACATTTCCCGTATTGTTAGCAGGATTCACTGTGCTGGAAGTTCCCATGCTAACTTTGCTCAAATCTCCAGATTGCCAGGAAGGTCAAATGAAATGTTGTTCTTCAAGAAGCTGTCCCAGATACTCACTGTATCCAAAGTCACCAGTTATTATTAACAGCAGCAAGTCAGAAAAATTAACTCACTTTAGGTGGTGCAGCTTTTTAAATTGAAGATGTAATGAGTTCCTTGAAAACAGTCTTATCTACAAATACTGTGTCCTTCCACTTGGGCATGGATCCCTAATAGTCTGTGTGGCATGATTGATTTGGAGGCTGTCCCTGTATCAACAGCTATACAGAGATGAGCCATGTGGGGACATTTCTCAGCATCATTTTCATCCCGTCTCATACCCGAGATAGAAGATGGCCAACAGTCTTTCTCTGTCACACTTCCACACTTGAGGAGAAGTGGAAATGGTGAAGTAAAACCATGTTTCCCTATAGCACTTCATCAGATACTTTACTAGCTAAGAAATCAGGGTTCTGAGACTCAGATTCTTTCCATGGAAGATTCCAGCATGTTATTCTAGGGAGTGTGCACCTCATTGAGAAACAAAATGATGATGGCAGGAACCAGAACCTGTTACTAGGGGCCACACAGTCTGCTAAACGATCCACTCAACATTTCTTCTAAGGATTGCCTATTGAGTGTGTGTGCCTGTGTAATATATGCACGTGTATATATGTAATATATGTATTTGTGTATATACATGCATTGTGTATGTACACATGTAGTACAAAGATACCATTGTTAGGTGTCTTCCACTAGCTCTCCACCTGATTTTTAAAGTCATGGACCCTTGGGAAACCTGGTGCTCACCAATACAGCAAGACTGGATATCCAAAGATCCCCAGGGATATCCTCATTTCTGCCTATACACCACTGGGATGGCAACCACACTGCCACCACTCCTTGATTTTTAGATGGGTCCTGGAGCAGGTGTTAACTCTGTTCCCCATGCTCTCATGGTAAGCACTGTAATAACTGAGCCTCTGTACAATTGTTTTGGCAAAGTAAATAAGATCAGGCTCATCCTGTTTGCCCACTGGATCTGTCTTACGTCTCTCTATAAATGTGTCTACCTGTGCTTTTTCTCTGCCTGAATCTCATTTCCAGAGGCTTATTTTGCTCTGCTCTTGGGTGACACCTCTACAGAAGAAGGCCTTTGCTGATCAACATCTCTGGAAGACTCAAAGCATTTGAGTCCCTCACCAAAGACAGAAACAAAACAGTCATTTCAAATCTGAAACCTTCCAAGATGGAGGTCAGAAGAAAATGGCATGCAGGGCATCCTAGCAAGGCTTTATCTTTATCCTAAGGAGACAATTTAAATTGAAAGCTCTCTGTTTTGAATTGGAGCAAAAATCCTTCCCAGCTGAGTTGGGTTTTGTCCTCTGGTGAATTCAGGAAGAACTGAAATGCATAAAATTAAATAACACTGTACTTCAAAGTGACTGAACAGAAAAAAAGATGAAAGAGGAGGATGAGATCCCAAAAACTTCCTCCAGGAAAACTTCCTTACAGCTTTTCATTAGAGTGACTGTTGGCCTAGCAGCCAGTTGAGATAGTTGGATTGGAACCAATGCACTCTCCAGTAACAAGTGGGAGATGGGGGTGAAGGTAAGTTCCCCTAGGAAATAGCTATTCCCTGATGAGATTTCCTAAGACCAAGGTCACCCAGCTGAGATGATTGTTAATTATGTCTGGACAATCCAGGCAAGAAGCCAGAACAGACCCAGTACTGCAATGGGTCAGCCATTGATTAGATTTTTGGCTCTTGATTAAATGTCACCAAATGATTAAATGATTGTTCCACAGAACTTTCTAGAAGCGATCTGAGTTCATCACCCTAAATTATAACAAAGGAAGGTCACAATGCCCCCTGTTGGGATGGGATCTTTTCAGAGGAAGCTCCACCACTCACAGTCTGTAGTTTGAAGTGGTGAAGGGGTCATGAAGAACAACTGAGGCTTGGCACTGTGAGAGGCCTCAGAAGAACATTGGTAAAGGTGCAGCCTCAGTTGCAATTGATTGCCCAGGACTGAAGGGGGTCATGCAAAGGATCTAAGTATTAGCATCATGAAGAGAGCCCATGAGAGGCTATTGGTGAAGCCTAGTTACAGCAGAAGACAGCAGTGTTGTGGAGATGCCAGTACCATGAGATGACCAACAAGAACAGCAACATCAGTGGAGTACAGGCATCTGGAGCCTAGAAGCAAGGTGTGTGCCACAAAGGGCAGGGCTGGAGAAGTGACCCAAGCTCTTGAAGTAGCCCAGAAGATGGTGAGTTGGATCCCAGACATTGGACAATTGGAGTTTGATTTTGCTTGTGATTGTGACTGTACCCTGATATTTTTCCCTCTTCAAGAAAGAAGGTATTCTAGTGGAGTTCACAGTTCAGAGACCTTGAATTTTAAAAAGACCTTGAATTTTTAAAGATATTGGATATTTTAAAGGAATTCAACTTTTAATATGCAAGACTGTGGGATTTTAAAAGTTATTTAGATCTTGGGGTTGAATAAGAAAGTAAGGGTTGAGGCTTAATAGTGATATGTTTGTGTATCAAGTTGACAAGGGGTCAACTGTACTCTCTGGTTTTGTGTGTCAACTTGACCCAGGCTGGAGTTATCACAGAGAAAGAAGCTTCAGTTGAGGAAAGAGATGCAGCTGTAACGTATTTTCTCAATCAGTGATCAAAGGGCAAGGGCCCCTTGTGGGTGGTGCCATATCTGGGCTGATAGTCTTGGGTTCTATAAGAAAGCAAGCTCAGTAAGCCAGGGGAAGCAAGCCAGTAAGTAACATCCCTCCATGGCCTCTGCATCAACTCCTGTTTCCTGACCTGCTTGAGTTCCAGTCCTGATTTCCTTTGGTGATGAACAGCAGTGTGGAAGTGTAAGCTGAATAAACCCTTTCCTCCCCAACTTGCTTCTTGGTCATGATGTTTATGCAGGAATAGAAACCTTAACTAAGACACTCTGTCTCTCTGTCTCTCTTATCTCCCTTCATCTCTGTCTCTGTCTCTCTTCCCACTGTTCTGCATCTGCTTCCCAAACCTGAAAACAATATAAGCAGCTGTCTTAGGCTTCCCTAAGCCTTCCCACTGCCATGCCTTCCCTGTCATGACTGACAGTTCACTCAACTGAGAATCACAATAACCTACTCCTTCCTTGACTTGACCTTAGAGTTTTTGTCAGAGGGGTACGAAAGGAGCATTCATGGTGCTTTGAGAGCAGTGAGTCATGATAAAGATTCCAAGCAACTGGGCAGACACAGAAATGTCACTATCCAGCAGAGGCACTGACTCCCATGTCACTTGACCATATTGGACATGGCTTTTGACTGTGTATCTGTAAAAGGACCATTATAGTGTAACTCATGGGCTTTTTGAGAATTAGGAAAATTCACAAATATTTGCAGGCTAAGATGATTGAAAAAGACCAAAGATTGAACATGCTATTTCAAAGGAAAGAAAAAAGTAAGACGAGGACTAGCTAGGGATGCAGGTCAGTGATAGAACACTGAACATGTTCATATATATAATATATAATATGTATAGGGTTTATTCCATATGATAGATAGATAGATAGATAGAGATAGAGATGTGGGACTTATTAGCATGGCCTATAAGCAGTGGTTCAGCTAGTTTAACAGTGGCTCTCTATCAACAGAAGGTACAAGAATCCAGTAGCTGGTGAGTCCAAGAGGCTGGATGTCTCAGCTGCTCTTCAGTATACACTAGAATTCTGAAGAAGTAGCCTCTAAGGCCAGTAAACAAATGGACTCGGTAGTGAGAGTAAGAGCAAGCAGGCAAAGATCAAACACTCCTTTTTCTATCTCCTTTATACAAGCTAACACTGGAAGGTCTGGCCCAAATTTTAGGTTAAATCTTCCCACCTCAAAAGATCAAGATTAGCCGGGTGGTGGTGGCACATGACTGTAATCCCAGTACTCCAGGAGGCAGAGGCAAGTGGATTTCTGAGTTTGAGGCCAGCCTGGTCTACAGAGTGAGTTCCAGGACAGCCAGGGCTATACAAAGAAACCCTCTCTCGAAAAAAACAAATCCAAACAACAACAACAAAAACGATCAAGATTAAAAGACAGTCTTCCCAGTTCAAATGATTTCATTAAGAAAAATCCCTCACAAGTGGATCCAGACATTTGGGTTTTAGTTCATGCAGATGTAGTCAAACTGACAATGTATAGCCATCACAATCTGGCTTCAATCTTTCACTGAGAAAAAAATGGAGGAGGAGCAGAGGGACGAGGGATGAGGGAGAAAAAAGGAAGAGGAGGAAGAACAAAATGAAGAGAAGATATCTATGCATATCACCTTCCTACCATAGTTTAACTTCTTCACAAGTTGTGGTTGAAAATATCCTCATTCTGCTCCCAAGATTCCAGATAAAGCAAAGATATTGCCAGCAGGACTTATGCTAAGTCTGCCAAGGCACCACATTTTATCTCTGGAAGAGGGGTCTTTGTCAAATGTTGGAGATTCCCTGGAAAGAATGAATTCCTGACCTGCTCTGATATGCCAGGCACCATCTTGAACACATCACATAAACACATTCAATACCACAAACCTGTGTGTATGGTGCTGAGCATGGCAGATACACCATGCAACTTGAAGCCACTGTCATTCAACTCTAAAGAAAGGCATCGTAAATTGCACCTTGCACTCTAAACCCTGGGTTGACTATTCCTTAGCCTGTACACAGAGGTCATTTCTACTCAAATTGTAAAGGTTATAGTTCCAGCAACAGTGGGTAGTTGCTATATAATGTCAAATTTCCTTAACTGGGTGTTTAACTCTCAGAATGTTTTCCATGTTAGAAAGCAAATAAAAACAAAAGGACTCACCTTATTTTCCTTTCTAACTATTGCTATATCTCTCTGCTCCTTTAACAGCATAGCTCCTGAAGACTTTCTAGAGTATTCTCTCTTCTCCATGATTGTATAGTTGCTCCCTATAATTGTGCCTATAGTTGCTACATTCTCTCCTTGAGTGATGCATGGGGCTCAGGAAGCTTGTGGAATATGTTCAAGGTTAGTCCTTCTCTGTAGAAAGGTTATCCCTGACTGTAAGGAGACTCTTCCGTGGAGCTACCTGCGAGTTAGTCAGGGGATGGCAGGGCTACAGCTTTCCTGAACTGTCACACTGGAGTGGGATTTCCTGCAGTGCAGCAGCATGAGGCATTGCTGCTCCTGTAAGTAATCACTCGCCCACCTTCCTGAAAGCAACTCCACTGAGTTCATTGCTTCACCAAGGCAGACTTGGGTGGAGTCATAGTTTGCTCAGTTATTGGAGTTTTATCTGTGGGGAGCTAAGGCTTGTTAACACTGCCCTGCTCTTCTTTTTAGCCCCCTTGAGCCATCCTAAGCCCAGCCCTTTGAAGGCCACTATTGCTCAGTCCAGACTGGGAAACAGCCTGTTCCATTCTCTCTCATATGACCTGACCTCTCAAGAGTTGGATAGAGTCAATCAGATCCTCCTGACAGGTTTACTCACTGGACTTCCAGGACCCAATGCTCACCTAAGTTCTTTGTTCTCAGTTCCCTCTGCTGTTGCTGCCCTGTCCTCATTAATGCTTATGTAAGTAAGGTAAGCCCCAGTCTTACCCTGTCATCTTGTTTCTGTACTGTTTGAGCACACAGTACACATATCTGCTCATCTCAAATCCTTTGTTGTGTGAATACCTCTGCTACACTGACATCCATTTTCTTTCTGGTACCCATACCCAGTTAAAATCTGCTCTCCTACTCTCTCTCTCTCTCTCTCTCTCTCTCTCTCTCTCTCTCTCCCTCTCCCTCTCCCTCTCCCTCTCCCTCTCCCTCTCCCTCTCTCTCTCTCTCTCTCTCTCTCTCTCTCCCTCTCCCTCTCCCTCTCTCTCTCTCTCTCTCTCTCTCTCTCTCTCTCTCTCTCCCTTCACACACACACACACACACACACACACACACACACACACGCACTCACACTCACGTGTACACACACACCTGTTTTTCCTTTTCTTTCCTCTGTCCTTCACACTAATGGCCTCAGGGCAGATCTCCTGTGCAGCTCACTGTATTTTCAATATGCTGTGAACAGGAGTCCAGAGCAAGAGATTAAAGACATTCTAGCCCAAAAGGGGGAATTCTGATTCACTGATGTTGGGAATTTAAATTACTTGTATTATGAACACTAGGTTTAAACATTACACCACAGGAGAAATCACATGGCTGGCTCTGTAAATCTGATCAAGAAGACTGGGAGCACCCAGGCCCCATGGGTGAACCTGATTTTTTTTTTTCTTTTGCTAAACGAACATAGTACCAAACCACCCTCTACATTTGCATCTCTCTACCTGTATATTGGCACGGTGCTACGACCTCATCAGGGAAGTTTCTTTGTGTAGTTGATGGAGGTTAATACAGAAACTCACAGCTGGTCAAAGTGCAGGGAATAAGTGTTTGTGGAGTGCTCAGTTACAAAAGGGACATCTATGTCACACTTTCTCCCTTCAAGGCTGAGAGAGCTTCATAGAAATGAGATCAGAAGGGCTGTGAAAAACAGAGGTCAGAGGTCAGGAGTGCTGCAGAGAAACAATGTCTTCAGGTCATGATAAGACCGCTGAACCCATGAACTCGCTGTAGTTGTGCTTGCCTGCAAAAGATAATCCAGTCGCCATAGCAGCAGGGACCAGGGAGGGCCTCTCCTAGCTGAGGAGCCGCAGTCCACTCATTAATGGTTTCTAAGGGAGGGAGAGTCTGGTTTCTTTAAGGGTGTGGCCTCTGGTAGTTCAACCACCATCCAGTGGGTGGTCCCACCTCCACGACTGTATGGGCAGCCAAAATAGAGTCAGAGACTTATTAGAAAAAAAATAGGTCATTAAGTTGGGAGGAAGTTTGGGAGAACTTAAGAACAGGAGTGAGGATTTAATATAATCAAAATACACTCTATGCACGTATGAAGTTTGCAAAAATTAATAAAACATACAAATGAAGAATGACTAGTGGTGTGAAAAAAAAAAGAATGATATGGAGACTTCTCAAACAAATAAAGTAACAAAAGAAATGAAGAGTCATAAAGTCCCAATCTTCCTACCTCCAGGACATCCCAAAGGGGATGAATCAACACATCAAAAGGACACCTGCAACCCTATGTTTATCACAGTACAGTTCACAGTTGCCAAGTGACAGAGACAAATCCATTGATGGATGAGATAAGGAAGATGTAGCCCAAGTATGTAAGGGAATTCTATTCAGCTCCCAAAATGGACACTCAGGGCTGAATTCTTCATAGATGCTGTGTTCCGTTTAAGAAAACTAAGAAAGAGAAATAAATACTGTATATTCTCACTACTATGCAAAAGATAAAAATGTCTTTGTTCTAGTGTAGCAAGTAGAACAGGGGTAACTGGGGCGCGAGGCTGAGGAAGTAGGAGGGGTGGGAGGTCCGCGGCAAGCACTAAACTACAGGAGTCAGCAAGAATGAGTGTGAAGGTCCTGGGGACATGATGGGATCTGAGTGACTGTAGCTGACAGGTGTGCCTGTATGATTCATAAGCAACCCAAAGGGTTGAACACTTCCTAAAACAAAGTAATAACTCCCCAAGCAGAGGGAAAGGCCAGTCATCCCCGAATTCATCATGTCATGCTGAATATATACACTGAAGCATTGCACGCTCTTCTGTAAGTACAGGTAAGCCTTGTGAATCAGTTCAAACGATGAAAGGACTAAGGAAAGACAGACAAACCTAAAGTAGTCCCCAGACTTAGAAAATAAAAGGGTGCCCAAGATGTCTGTTGAGGTTTTGTCTTTATCTGCCTATTGTAATGCTAAGCATGGACCCCCAAGACCTGGAGACTCCAGTAGCCCATGGGACTATCCCTAAGTTAATTCTGATTGGTGGATAAAGATGCTGACAGCCAATAGTTTGGCAGAAGAGATATAGGTGGAGTTGAGGTCTTGCATGCTTGGGGGAGAGAGGGGACCATGAGTAGAAAAGGAGAGAAGCCACCATGAAATAGAAGAACATGTAGGAGGAGGAAGGAGAGCTGCCATGGGCTAAAGGCCAAGAGAGCAGGGCCCAGAGGGCTGCCCGGAACAGAGTAAGTAATAGGTGATAATTTGAGGCTATTGATAGAAATGTAGATTCTAACAACACGGAGGGTGGCAGCTGCCCAGCTATTGTGCTGCCTAAGGCATATTGAATATATACAACCATATAAAGATTGTATGTGTGTTTCATTCAGGAACATAAGATGGTTTTAAGGCAGGGAAGCAAACCCCATACAGAGAATTTTTAGTATTTTCTAATAAATGTCAGCTAAGAGAAAGGATTTGAGCAAAGAATTGTGTCAACCCAGACTCACCTGCTCAGTGTTACATCTCAGACAAACTGTCCATTCTCTTCCGTACAATTGCCAGTGTGCAGGGTAGAAAGTTTAGTGCATCCAGCCTTTACTGCCGATGCCATGGGTACGCCATGGTCACACCAGCACAAGGACATCCCCATCATCTGTGTATTGTAACATTATATTGATTTGATGGTATCTGTGCACACTGCTGTAATCTTGTTGTTTCTTTCCTTTATAAAAAGAAATGAAAACTTCCCATTTATCAGCTGTTTTAAAATCAGAATAGGCTCCTTTTGCTCAGATAGATAAAGGTAAAAATAAATGTGACTTTCAATGGGTAAGGCTGACACTATAGTAAAATAGCAAGCTGGGTTGAGATGGTCAAATGGCACAAAATTCTAGTGAGATGGGAAGAATAAATTCAAGATGTCTACTGTACATTATGATCAGTACAATTAAACTATAAATCATGTCTGCCACTTAAAAAAAAACTATTGAGTTTTTTGTTTTGTTTGTTTTTGGTGCTGGATTTTTGTTTTGGTTTTAGTTTTGTTCATTGTTGTTCTTGTGGATTGGGGGGGTGGGTGTTTTGATTTGGGGGGTTTTTTTTGAGACAGGGTTTTATCATGTAGCCCTGGCTGTCGGGGAACACTTTACCTAGACCAAACTAGCCCTGAACTTACAAAGAGCCATCTGCTTCTGCCTCCCAAGTACAGAGATTAAAAACCTAGTCACAAAATAGTTTTAAAATTGTATTTTAAATGAAGGAAAACATCTAAAAATCACAAGCATAATATTACCACAATAGTACACATGGAATCTTCATTGCTCACAAAAAATCATGAGACAATCAAGCATGTTATGTGCAACAAAACACAGGTAATATGTTAAGCACAAGTGAACAGTCAGCATCCTTGACTTTGCAGTGAAACTAAAACAGAGGCTCCCAGGTCTCAACTGTCACAGAGCATACTCACTGCCACAAGGTTTCCTCACTTAGAATAGTATGTATGTGAGGAACTATGGTCTTCTGGGTAAATAAAGCACTTTTTTCCTTCTGACAACTTTTTAAACATTTTCTACAGTTTTGAAAAGAAAATAAGAGTGACTAGGATGAGGATGACCTCCACAGCACCTCCTCCTTCTCTTCAAATTGTGATGTCTACTTACTTTCCCTATTTTGGGAAGTGGGGAGATAACAAACTTACTGATTAGTTTGAAGCCTGTTTCATGGAAGTTAATTTCATGCCTGGTACTGTGATCCTGATCAGAAGTCTGTGGTCAGGGACACCATATGGCCAGTGTAGAAACTGCCATTGTTATTTTGCTAAATGGTCATGCTGTAAAATTATCTTATAAATATTTGTGGTTAACAACTGGATGCCCTGCTGCTCTCAATCTTAGCCAGAAAAAACTTCTTTTTGCAGTGAATAGCAGTCAATGGAGAAGTCCATAATTGGTCAAAGTGCTGACCATAGAGACTGGTCCTCAAGCCTAAATAAGTCACCCATAGCAACCCAGCACAAGGCTAAGGGCATATTAGAAGAGGAGGAAGGAATGGTGTAAGAGGAGATGATGGGAGGACCACTGTGAATGGATGTCTTCTGGACATGAAACAGCTGTTACAGCCATGAAATCCCAGCAGCTTGGTTATCCGCATAAGACCTATGCAAGGTCAAGCCAGTCAGAATCTTGGAAAAAACAGGAAAAATAATCACTAGGCCCCACCACTTACTGGAAAACTATTGGCAGTTGATAATTTGGGGAGAGGAAAAGAGTGTTTATTTTATTTTATTTTATTTTATTTTATTTTATTTTATTTTATTTTATTTTAGGACATGGTCACTAATAGGATCCCCAAGCTCCAACTGATTCACTACATCCATACACTTATGGGCAGAATTAACTATAGATAGATAGATAGATAGATAGATAGATAGATAGATAGATAGATAGATAGATGTGTGTGTGTGTGTGTGTGTGTGTATGTGTACATGCATATATATATAATAACATGAAGTTGGGAAAAGTATGTGTTGAGAGAGACAGCAAGAGTTGGGGTATGATCATATTCCATTGTACATAAGTATAAAACTTTCAAATATCAAGAAAATTACAAGCCCATGAGTTCGAAACAATGAACGACAAGGGAGCTACTTCAGTGACAGCCTCTTGGGGATACAGTGAGGACTTGCATCAGTGTTAGCCTAAGGTTTTGCTGCAGAGTTGACTGGCCGCTTTTCTCCTATGAACTGAATGACAAAATAAGGCCAATGACCAGATCTGAGTCCTCCTGGTACATGCGGCTTACAGAGCAGGGGGATGGGTCGACTTAAAGCATTTTGTATTTCACTTCTTTGGGATTCACTACCTGGTATGACTACTGTATAGTTATGGCTTCTCCAAGCTTTGTTGGTACTTATCTGACTTTAGCATGATGCCTATTTTATAGAAAAAGTTAAGGGAGGTTAAGTACTTTGCCTATCAGAACAGACACTAAACTTTTATCACGGTCTAAAAATATTCTCTATCAAGATAAGAAAGTAATTTTTTTATTGAAAGCATGTGAGTTTGAGCAATTCTCTCTCTCTCTCTCTCTCTCTCTCTCTCTCTCTCTGTGTGTGTGTGTGTGTGTGTGTGTGTGTATGTGTGTGTCTGTTTCTCTGCTTCACTGTCTCTCTCCTCTCTGTCATCTGAAAAGCATCATGAGATAAACTAACTTTAAATAATTTAAATAATCATAAGTCCAAAATAAAATATTTAAACAAGTGTGTGTCCAGAGTGGGAGTGGGCACTGGAGAGACATGTGACATGAAGGTCAAAACAATCCCATGTGCTGAGAGTTTGGGTTGCACAAACCTCAGGTCTCACAATCCTGAGCATTCTTCAGGATAAGGTACACCAGAGTTAGTCCCCCTGCCTTCAGAGAAAAGGATCTTAAAAGTCCATTTGAAATGTAAATAAATTATATAGAATAAAAAAAAAAGTAATGAGTTTCAAAAAAAAAAAAAAAAAAGTCCATGCTGTATAGCTGAACAGCCTCAGGATATTTGACTAGAGAGAGGATTCTAAGGTCTGTGCTACCTGCCTTGGATCCAATGAGTGACCACCTCCTTCTGCCAACACATGTTGAATTTCTAGGAGGTACAAGGAGCAGATGTCTTCCTTGTGTTGAATTTAAATAGAACAGTTCATGCCTCCTAAATCCATGGGAAAACAAACACTGTGGAAAGGTAGCAAAGCCTGCGCCTCCTGGCTACATCAGCAGATAGAGGGACAGTGTGGGTAACATAAGCTCTGGGTGAAGATTAAGTTAGATTACTCTGAGTGTTCTTCTGGGAATCTCTTCAGGACCTCTGATGCATTCCCTTGTGATTTTGACATTTTGAAATAAGTTTGTAAGACACAGCTTTTAAAAGTCTTCTAGTCTGGTAGCCTTCTAACTGAAAAGGCTAAAAAACACAACCCTCCAGCCCCCCGGTTATGTATGGTGGCCTCATTTTAAGGTCAACAACTTCATTATTCTGTCTGTGTAGAATGCCAAGGACATTGCGCCTGGCTCTAAGTTATTTTTTCAGAATAAATATAATAAAGTGTTTTCTTTTCAAATGAAATGACATGCCTTCCAGGGCCACAGAGCCAGGTTCTGTAATATTTTCCTGTGTTAGGAGTAAATTCACTACAAGTTTAACATTCAAGATAGGCTAACCAGTGCCAACTGTTTCAAAACTATAGACTGTTCTAACCTTTGAGATTTAAACAAAATCACCTCCATTACATAGGTCATAAAACTGAAGGTTAGAGAAGTCAAATATTTTGGTAGATATCCCTCAGCTGATAGAGTTACACAGTTACATCAATCTCATATCTGAGTGAGCCACAGATTCCTAATTAAAGGAAAAGTAAGAGTTGACTGACTTTGTGACCTTCCTGATCTATAAGACAACAACAGCCATGCCTTTGGCTGGAAATAAGAACTTCATTCAAATTAACTTGGCAAAACCTCAAGAACCAGGTAACCAACCAACACAATACAACACAATAATGCCTAACACCTAGAGAAAGAAGCCTCTAGAAGGATTCACACAGGTCCTGATAGGGCTGGGAAGATGACAAGGTTAATAAAGTGCTTGCCTTGAAAATGTGAGAACCAACACAAAGATCTAGGCATGGTAGAATGTCCCTGTAATCGCAAAGATGACAATGTGAAAGGCAGACACAGGAGTTTGCCTGTAAGATTGCTAATCAGGAGAAGATCGGCGGCGGCGGCGGCGGCAGCAGCGGCAGCAGTGGCTGCTCCAGCTGAAGGGCCATCAGCAGTGGAACCAAGGCGTCACAGGGACCAGTTAGGCCCTGCGCCCACGACCACTGACCTTCGCTGACCAGCCGGACAGCAAGCAGCTGCAGTTGTGCGGCGCCTTTCCTGCACGGAGGCCACTTCAGAACTCGGCCTCCCACCAGTCAGGAGAGGAGCATCCATCTTGGTTCCCTACTCCAGGAATCGGACAGACTGAGGTACACAAACATAATCCGAGGCCAACACCGAGGTGGTCTGAGCCCGACGGGCGTTGGCCTGCACCCAGGCCCTGGGCGGGTCGGGGGGCCATCGGGGTGCCAACCCAACCAGGAGGTTTTTTGCCCAGGCCTGCGAGCGCGCCGCTGCCATTTTGCCTGCAGGACGACAGAGAGCTCAGGCGGGCAGACCTGTAACAGGCATAGCCTAAGGCTAACAAAGCGGGGGTCCAGGCCCCAAAAGGCACAGGACTGACCCCAAGAACTGGGCGGCTTGGTGGGCCATCTGTGAGTCAACCCGCCCAGGTGATTGTTAGCAAAGCAGACTCTCCCGGCGCTTTCAGGGAGCACGGGCGCACACGCCCGCCATCCTAGTCACCTGGCAAACCCAATTAACAGTCAAAGCCGTAGGGGAACTTTGCTCGGACCTTGGCCTCCCAGGCTTTTGCCTGGACTCAGGGACTGGGCGGCCAGGCTAACCTTGTGTGCGACAGCCCGGTTGGCAGATCGGCTGCCCAGCGGAGTGAGCGGAACACAGGGGAGGTCACAGTAGCATACACCGTCTGCACTCCCTGGGAGTGCACACAGGCTCCATCTGCTCCACAGACACAATCTGGGGCAAGGCCCCAGGCAGAAGCCCTTAGCTCTACTCTCTCCGCTGCCGGATCCAGATCAGTCTGGGCGGCAGCATTACATCTCCAAGTCCTGCAAGTGGCTAGCTGGGCTTCCGGGCGGCCAGCTGGGAGAAGTCAGTGTGCTCCAGTGAATCCAGCGGGCCCCAGCGGGAGCCTTCGGGTGCCTGCTTTGGGATCTGAACAGCCTGGGCAGCAGCACACTGTCTACAAGCAGTGCAGGAGGTAAGCTGTGCACTAGAGGCCAACTGGGAGGGGCAGCTTGCACTGGTGAGTCCAGCACTGACAAGATAAACTAACACCAGTGAGATCTAGATGGCAAAAGGCAAACGCAGGAACGTCACTAACAGAAATCAAGGCAATATGGCAACATCTGAACCCAATTCTCCTCTACCAACATGTCCTGGATACCCCATCACACCAGTAAAACAAGATTTGGATTTAAAATCACTGGTCATGATGCTGGTACAGGAACACATGAAGGTCATACATAAAGAAATTCAGGAGACAATGGATCAAAAGGTAGAAGCCCTTGCAAGGGAAACACAAAAATCATTGAAAGAAATCCAGGAGAATACAAAAGCCAACAAGGAGGAAATGCAAAAAACACTTAAAGAAATACAGGAGAACTTTGCTAAACAGGCTGAGGTCATGAAAGACGAAACACAAAAATCTCTTAAAGAAATACAGGAGAACTTTGGTCAACAGGCTGAGCTCATGAAAGAGAAAACACAAAAATCTCTTAAAGAATTACAGGAAAACACAAACATGCAAGTGAAGGAGCTAAGCAAAACCATCCAGGATCTAAAATCAGAAGTAGAAACAACTAAGAAAACTCAAAGGGAGACAACTTTGTAGATAGAAAGCCTTGGGAAGAAATCAGGGGACAGAGATACAAATATCAACAACAGAATACAAGAGATAGAAGAAAGAATCTCAGATGCTGAAGATTCCATAGAAACCATGGACTCAACAGTTAAAGAAAATGCAAAATGCAAAAAGCTTGTAACCCAAAATATCCAGGAAATCCAGGACACAATGAGAAGACCAAACCTAAGGATTATAGGCATAGAGGAGAGTGAAGATTTACAACTTAAAGGGCCAGCAAATATCTTCAATAAAATTATGGAAGAAAACTTCCCTAACCTAAAGAGAGAGATGCCCATGAATATACAAGAAGCCTACAGAACTCCAAACAGACTGGACCAGAACAGAAATACTTCCCGTCACATAATAATCAAAACACCAAATGTTCTAAACAAAGAAAGAATACTAAAGGCAGTAAGAGAAAAAGGCCAAGTAACATATAAAGGAAGACCTATCAGAATCACAGCAGACTTTTCACCTGAGGCTATGAAGGCTAGAAGGTCCTGGGCAGATCTCATGCAGACTCTAAGAGAACACAAATGCCAACCAAAACTACTATATCCAGCAAAACTCTCAATCACCATAGATGGAGAAACTAAGATATTTCATGACAAAACCAAGTTTACCCAATATCTATCCACAAACCCGGCCCTAAAAAGGATAATAGGAGGACAACACCAATACAAGGAGGGAAACTTCACCCTGGAAAAAGCAAGATAGTAACCTTTCATCAAACCCAAAAGAAGTTAAGCATTCAAATTTAAAAAATAACGTCAAAAATGATAGGAAGTAACAATCACTATTCCTTAATATCTCTTAACATCAATGGACTTAATGCCCCAATAAAAAGACACAGACTAACTGAATGGATACGTAAACAGGACCCTACATTTTGCTGCTTACAGGAAACACACCTCAGGGTCAAAGACAAACACTACCTTAGAGTAAAAGGCTGGAAGACAATTTTACAAGCAAATGGTCTCAGGAAACAAGCTGGAGTAGCCATTTTAATATCAGATAAAATTGACTTTCAACCCAAAGTCATCAAAAGAGACCCTGAGGGACACTTCTTGCTGGTCAAAGGAAAAATACAAAAAGAAGAACTGACAATCCTGAACATCTATGCCCCAAATGCAAGGGCACCCTCTTTTGTAAAAGAAACTTTATTAAAACTAAAAGCACACATTGCACCTAACACAATAATTGTGGGTGACTTCAACACTGCACTTTCCTCAATGGACCGATCAGGAAAACAGAAACTAAACAGGGACACAATGAAACTAATTGAAGCTTTGGACCAATTAGATTTAACAGATATATATAGAACATTCTATCCTAAAACAAAAGAATATACCTTTTTCTCAGCACCTCATGGTACCTTCTCCAAAATCGACCATATAATTGGTCACAAGACAGACCTCAACAAATATAAGAAGATCGAACTAATCCCATGCCTCCTATCTGATCACTATGGAGTAAAAGTGGTCTTCAATAGCAACAGAAACAACAGAAAGCCCACATACACGTGGAAACTGAACAATACTCTACTCAATGATACCTTGGTCAAGGAAGAAATAAAGAAAGAAATTAAAGACTTTTTAGAACACAATGAAAATGAAAACACAACATACCCAAATCTATGGGACACAATGAAAGCAGTGCTAAGAGGAAAACTCATAGCCCTGAGTGCCTCCAAAAAGAAAATGGAGAGAGCATACATTACCAGCTTAATGACACACCTGAAAGCCCTGGAACAAAAAGAAGCTATTTCGCCCAGGAGGAGTAGAAGGCAGGAAATCATCAAACTCAGGGCCGAAATCAATCAAGTAGAAACAAAGAGAACCATACAAAAAATCAACAATACCAGGAGCTGGTTCTTTGAGAAAATCAACAAGATAGATAAACCCTTAGCCAGAATGACCAAAGGGCACAGAGAAAGTATCCAAATTAACAAACTTAGAAATGAAAAGGGAGATATAACAACGGAAACTGAGGAAATCCAAAAAATCATCAGATCCTACTACAAGAGCCTATACTCAACACAACTGGAGAATCTGGAGGAAATGGACAATTTCCTTGACAGATACCAAATACCAAAATTAAATCAGGACCAACTAGACCATCTAAACAGTCCCATAATGCCTAAAGAAATAGAAGGAGTCATAGAAAGTCTTCCAACCAAAAAAAGCACAGGACCAGATGGCTTCAGTGCAGAATTCTACCAGACCTTCAAAGAAGAGTTAACACCAATACTCTTCAAACTATTCCACAAAATAGAAACAGAAGGAACACTACCCAATTCCTTCTACGAAGCCACAATTACGCTGATACCAAAGCCACACAAAGATCCAACAAAGAAAGAGAACTTCAGACCAATTTCCCTTATGAACATCGATGCAAAAATACTCAATAAAATTCTTGCCAACCGAATCCAAGAACACATCAAAACGATCATCCACCATGATCAAGTAGGCTTTATCCCAGGAATGCAGGGTTGGTTCAATATACGGAAATCCATCAATACAATCCACTACATAAACAAACTCAAAGAACAAAACCACATGGTCATTTCATTGGATGCTGAAAAAGCATTTGACAAAATTCAGCATCCCTTCATGCTTAAAGTCTTGGAGAGAACAGGAATTCAAGGCCCATACCTAAACATAGTAAAAGCAATATACAGCAAACCGGTAGCCAGCATCAAACTAAATGGAGAGAAACTTGAAGCAATCCCACTGAAATCAGGGACCAGACAAGGCTGCCCCCTTTCTCCTTATCTTTTCAATATTGTACTTGAGGTACTAGCTCGGGCAATTCGACAACATAAGGAGGTCAAAGGGATACAAATTGGAAAGGAAGAAGTCAAACTATCATTATTTGCAGACGACATGATCGTCTACCTAAGTGACCCAAAGAACTCCACTAGAGAGCTCCTACAGCTGATAAACAACTTCAGCAAAGTGGCAGGTTATAAAGTCAACTCAAGCAAATCAGTGGCCTTCCTATACTCAAAGGATAAGCAGGCTGAGAAAGAAATTAGGGAAATGACCCCCTTCACAATAGCTACAAACAGTATAAAGTATCTTGGGGTGACTCTTACCAAACATGTGAAAGATCTGTATGACAAGAACTTCAAGACTCTGAAGAAGGAAATGGAAGAAGACCTCAAAAAATGGGAAAACCTCCCATGCTCATGGATCGGCAGAATCAATATAGTTAAAATGGCCATTTTGCCTAAAGCACTATACAGATTCAATGCAATACCCATCAAAATCCCAACTCAATTCTTCACAGAGCTAGAAAGAGCAATTATCAAATTCATCTGGAACAACAAAAAACCCAGGATAGCTAAAACTATTCTCAGCAACAAAAGGAAATCTGGGGGAATCAGTATCCCTGACCTCAAGCAATACTACAGAGCAATAGTGTTAAAAACTGCATGGTATTGGTACAGTGACAGGCAGGAGGATCAATGGAACAGGATTGAAGATCCAGAAATGAACCCACACACCTATGGCCACTTGATCCTCGACAAAGAGGCTGAAAACATCCAATGGAAAAAAGATAGCCTTTTCAACAAATGGTGCTGGTTCAACTGGAGGTCAGCATGCAGAAGAATGCGAATTGATCCATCCTTGTCTCCTTGTACTAAGCTCAAATCCAAATGGATCAAGGACCTCCACATAAAGCCAGACACTCTGAAGCTAATAGAAAAAAAACTGGGGAAGACCCTTGAGGACATCGGTACAGGGAGAAAGTTTCTGAACAGAACACCAATAGCGTATGCTCTAAGAGCAAGAATTGACAAATGGGACCTCATAAAATTACAAAGTTTCTGTAAGGCAAAGGACACCATCAAGAGGACAAATCGGCAACCAACAAATTGGGAAAAGATCTTCACCATTCCTACATCAGATAGAGGGCTAATATCCAATATATATAAAGAACTCAAGAAGTTAGACTCCAGAAAACCAAACAACCCTATTAAAAAATGGGGTACAGAGTTAAACAAAGAATTCTCACCTGAAGAACTTCGGATGGCGGAGAAGCATCTTAAAAAATGCTCAACTTCATTAGTCATTAGGGAAATGCAAATCAAAACAACCCTAAGATTTCATCTTACACCAGTCAGAATGGCTAAGATTAAAAATTCAGGAGACAGCAGGTGTTGGAGAGGGTGTGGAGAAAGAGGAACACTCCTCCACTGCTGGTGGGGTTGCAAATTGGTACAACCACTCTGGAAATCAGTCTGGCGGTTCCTCCGAAAACTGGGCACCTTACTTCCAGAAGATCCTGCTATACCACTCCTGGGCATATACCCAGAAGACTCCCCACCATGTAATAAGGATACATGTTCTACTATGTTCATAGCAGCCCTATTTGTAATTGCCAGATGCTGGAAAGAACCCAGGTATCCCTCAACAGAAGAGTGGATGCAAAAAATGTGGTATATCTACACAATGGAGTACTATTCAGCCATTAGAAACAATGAATTCATGAAATTCTTAGGCAAATGGATGGAGCTAGAGAATATCATACTAAGTGAGGTAACCCAGACTCAAAAGGTGAATCATGGTATGCACTCACTAATAAGTGGATATTAACCTAGAAAACTGGAATACCCAAAACATAATCCACACATCAAATGAGGTACAAGAAGAAAGGAGGAGTGGCCCCTGGTTCTGGAAAGACTCAGTGAAACAGTATTCAGCAAAACCAGAACGGGGAAGTGGGAAGGGGTGGGTGGGAGGACAGGGGAAGAGAAGGGGGCTTGCGGGACTTTCGAGGAGTGGGGGGGCTAGAAAAGGGGAAATCATTTGAAATGTAAATAAATTATATCGAATAATAATAAAAAAAAAAAAAGAAGAAAAAAAAAAAAAAGATTGCTAATCAGTTAGTCTGGCCTACTTGGTAGCATCCAGGCTGGTGAGAGAATGTAGCTGAAACAAAGAGGCAGATGATACCTAATTGGAGTGATATTTTTGTGTACCGTGTAAAGATTATCCTTGTGTTATTCAAATGCTGGTTCCTATACTGGGAGAAAGTTGAGTACAAACAAGACTTTGGTATTGTTATTTTTTTGTGGAGCATCTCCTGTCTCAGTGTTTTGTAAACATTCTTCTTCATGCATTCTGATTGGTCAATAAAGAACTGATCAGAGAATTAGGTAAGCAGAGGAAATAGGAAGGCTGGACTTCTGATCCCAGCCAGGGGTCCCAGGAAGAAAGAATTAGGATAAGAGCCCTAAGGAGAAGAAGTAGAAAGACCACACGAAGAGGCTAGGAGGATTTGCCATGGGGTTGCAATGATATAGCAGACATGTGGAAACATGTGGACCAGAGTGAGCCAGGGAAAGACTAGATTGACATGTGACGGAGCATTTGTCTTGTATTAATAAACTTAGAGAGTTAGAATAGCTCAGAACCTGCCCAGCCTAGGCTCACAGCTTGTTAATAAATTTAATAGACCTTTGTGTCAATTATTTGGGTGATACAATGGGAACAGATGAGGCTTTTATGCTTAAGTTACAATCTACAATATCTAAGTAATGATACCTGAAGTTGTCCTTTGACCCCCATCCATATGCATGTGCATATGTATAAATATATACCTGCAGGAACATACATACACACACACACACACACACACACACACACACACACACACACACAAAGGTCTCACTGGTTTGAGAGAAATCAGTAGCAGTAGAAGTATAACAACAGCAGTTGTTGTCATAGTAGTAGTACGCCAGGAAGGCTCTGTGGAAAGGATGTGTCCCCTCCTATTCGCAGCAGACAAAGGGACCTTAGGCATGGCTGGCTGCCTGCCTGCCTCCCACATTTCAGTGAGGAAACTGTGATTTTATTGACTTTGTGTACATCAGGTATGACGATTCTGCCTTCTGTGGGCTAGCAAGCTGTCACCTATCCCTGGAGCCAGACATTTTCACTCATTTATTTTAACTGATTGATTTAACATAGCCCTTTATCATACCCATCAACAAATCATTATCTGAGAGGTTTCTTTCTCTTGTTACAGATTTCTTTCTCTTATTTCCTTCCTTATTATTCTGCTCAGATTTGACTTCATTCTGGTCAGTATTCCTCCCACTCCATCAAATGCTGGAGTGCATTTCCTCCCAAGTCTCTGGGGACTCTATAGCCCAGCTATACACCTTTTTTAATTTTTTACTTATGGTTTCCGGATATCTGTGTTTGAAGGCTGCTTGTTCACTGCAAATAGGAGGGGACATTCTCTTTATAGAACAAGCCCAAGCAAGCTAGAGTATTGAGAAAAATACACTTTGATTTACCTTCAAAGAAAAAACTCATGGTTGGGTTTTCCAGCCTCTGATTTCATTGATGAACTTGGCATGGGCGATGTGGCCTGCCTCTTTCTACTACTGGATACAAGTCTATAGGCACAGAAGACTATGTCACTTGCATACTGCTAGGATCACAGAACAAACACTGAGATGCACAAGGGTCTGAGTGGACATGGAAGTGTGCTGATTCCTAATGGCCTCAGACCTTGGTTTGAAAGGAAGGACAGAGTTGACTTGCAAACAGATAAGCAAGCCTTGGCCTGGTACCTCCTGATGTTACCTTTTCCCTGCGTCCTACTCTTAGTATTTGATGTCTTGCTTTCTTCGGGCCATAGACATTTCAACCCTATACATTTTCCCTTAGAATAAGTTAGCTGCTATCCCCACCCACTTTTCAAATGAAGCAAATGAAACAGAGGGAGGAGGATGGGGAGGCCTTACCTACTCTAGAACTCACATAGCTTAAAAGTGGTGGCCCTGGAGCTTGATCCAAAAGCTACTGGCTCCCAAACTTCATCCTCTGCACTTAGAAAACACCTATGACTCTCAACACAACTACATACATACAAATACAGGCATACATGCACACAGCCAAGCATAGCAAAATACACCTGTAATGGACACTGAGGCAGGAAGATTAGGAGCTCAAGGCCACTATAAGCTACATTGTGATTTCTAGGCCAGCTTGAGCAACATAATGAGACATTGTACCCACATAAAAGAGACTAAGCAAACTCTAAGACTCAGAAACTCTGGAATTCAGATGCCTGAGGTATTCTAATATGCCTGACTACAGATCCAGGGCAGCTCACAGTTAGGTAAGTGTCACGATAGGTATTCCAAAGTGTCACATAGTGTAAAAGATCTTGAATGGCAAAACACTATTGTTGGGACCTCAGACAGGCTCTGCTCGGGCCTGGAATCACAAATATCCCTGGCTGATGGGGGAAGCTTGGAGCACTGGCTACCAAGACAGCAATTAAATTAGAGAAGTGGAAATAGACAGCCAAGGTCAGAGACAGGAGGCAGGTAATGAAGAAAGCTGAGGAGTTACAGATCAAGGGGGGGCTTGAATAGAGACCCATCTCTGGCTGGTTTTATATTACTGTGTTGAGCTCTGCCCTGTGTGTAAGAAAGAGACTGCCACTGCCTGGCTATGAATCACGCTGTGTCAAAGGGTCCTAAAGATGAGATCACTTGGTACGGTGAAGCATTTAACCAGTATTCCTCCAAGCTAAGGAAGGGGGCTTATGGGCTAGATTATGAAATTCTGCTTCAAAAAAATAAATTTAAAAAAGCCTCGGGAGAGGCAGGGGGACAGGGGCAGGAAGGAAGCAAGCAAAGAAGGAAGAGAGGACGTAAGTTAACAAATAGGAGCTCCAGATTCAGTTTGATCTACAGCTGTTTAAAATTGGACTGAAAATACAGTCCCTAAAATAAAAACTGTCTCAGTGGGGCTGAAGAGACATCCCAGTTGGGAAAGTGCTTGCCATGCAAGAACAAGAACCTGAGTTTGATCCCCAGACCCAATATAAGGCATCCAGGCAGGGAAAACTCCAGTTCTGGGGAGAAGTTCTAGTGGATCAGGAGGAGGAGGAGAAGTAGGAGGAAGAGGAGAAGGCTCTAGTCCAAGATCGTCTGTTCTGCTAGGAGTCATTCCTATTAGTCCTTTAGGACAAGGATGGTCCGATGTGAGTCAACTGTGATGGTTTGTATATGCTCAGCCCAGGGAGTGGCACTATTAGAAGGTATGGCTCCAGGAAGATCAATGTAATAGAAATGAAGACCCAGAAAATAACCCACACATGTACGGTCACTTGATATTTGACAAAGGAGCTAAAAACATCCTGTGGGGGAAAAGAGCATTTTTAACAAATGGTGGTGGATCAATTGGAGGTCTGCATGCAGAAAAATGCAAATCGACCCATTCTTACCTCCTTGTACAAAGCTCAAGTCCAAGTGGATAGAGTATCTACACATAAAACCAGACACACTGAAGCTTATAGAGGAGAAAGTGGGGGTGAATCTTGAACAAACACATGGGGACAGGAAAAGTTCATGAACAGAACACAAATCTCTTATGCTCTAAGAACAAGAATCGACAAATGAGACCTCATAAAACTGCAAAGCTTCTGTAAGGCAAAGGACACAGTCAATAAGGCAAAACAGCAACCAACAAATTGGGAAAAGATCTTTACTAACCCTACATCTCATAGAGGACTAATATCCAATGTATACAAAGAAGTCAAGAAGTTAGTCTCCAGAGAGTCAAATAACCCTATTAAAAATGGGGTACAGAGCTAAACAGGGAATTCTCAACTGAGGAAACTCAAATGGCTCTAAAGCACCTAGAGAAATGTTCAGCATCCTTAGTTATCAGGGAAATGCAAATCAAAACAACACTGAGATTCCACCTCACATCAGTCAGAATGGCTAAGATGAAAAACTCAGGGGACAGCAGATGCTGGAGAGGATGTGTGGGGGGGGGTGGGAAAGGAACACTTCTCCATTGTTGTTGGGATTGCAAGCTGGAAAAACCACTCAGGAAATCAGTTTGGCAATTCCTCAGAAAATTAGACATAGTACTACCTGAGTACCCAGCTATACCACTCCTGGGCATATACCCAGAAGATGCTCCTATATGTAATAAGGACACATGCTCCACTATGTTCATAGCTGCTTTATTTATAATAGCCAGAAGTTGGAAATAACCCAGATGTCCTTCAACAGAGGAATGGATACAGAAACTGTGGTATATATACACAATGGAGTACTAGTCAGCTATTAAAAACAATGAATTCATGAAATTCTTAGGCAAATGTATGAAACTAGAAAGTGTCATCCTGAGCTAGGTAACCCAATCACAAAAGAATGCACATAGTATGCACTCACTGATAAGTGGATGTTAGCCCAAAAGCTCAAAATAAACAAGTCACAATTCACCCAGCACAGGAAGCTCAAGAAGAAGGAAGACTTAAGTGAGGGTGCTTTGGTTCCTCTGAGAAAGGGAACAAAATACAGGAACAATAAGGGAGACAAAGTATGGAACAGAGACTGCACTACCTGGGGATTCATCCTATAAACAGTCACCAAACCTGACACTACTATGGACGACAAGAAGTGTATACCAAAAGGAGCATGCCATGGTTGTCTCTGGAGGGGCCCTGCCAGAGCATTACAAATACAGAGGCATAGGCTAGCAGCCAACCATTGAATTGGGTGAGTTCCCCAATGGAGGAGTTGGAAGGTGGTCCAAAGGATCTGAAGGGGTTTACAGCCCCATGGGAAGAACAATGATTTCGGCCACCCAGACATCCCAGGATTCCCAGGGACTAAACCATCAACCAAGGGGTACACATGGTTCCAGCCAAAAACATGGCAGAAGGCCTTGTTGGGCATCAGTGGGAGGAGTGGCCCTTGGTCAGGTGAAGGCTCAATAGATGCCCCAACAAAGGGAAATCCAGGGGGGAGGTGGGAGTGGGTTGGGTGGAGGGGCATATATGTGGAGGTAGGGGGTGGGAGGAGGGGTTGGGGGTCTTTGGGGAGAGGGGAAATCAGGAAAGGTTTTACCACTGGCAATGTAAATGAAGATGATATTCAATAAATTAAAAAAAAAAGGTATGGCCCTATTGGAGTAGGTGTGCCATTGTAGGTGTGAACTATAAGACTCTTACCCTATCTGCCTAGAAGCCAGTATTCTGCTAGCAGACTTCAGATGAAGATGTAGAACTCTTAGCTCCTCCTGCACCATGCCTGCTTGGATGCTGCCATGTTCCTGCCTTGGTGATTATGGACCAAACCTCTGAAATTGTAAGACAGCCCCAATTTAAATTTTGTCTTTCTAAGACTTGCCTTGGTCATGGTGTCTGTTGACAGCAACAAAACTCTTCTGAACAAAATGGTCAAGCTGATGCTCTAAAGGAAAGGATAAGAGGGTGGGGTGTGGGGAAAGTAGGTGCCTGGCTAACCACACATTTGACCCCATCCTTCCTAAGACCAGCAGCATCAAAGCTGAGAGTCAGGCTCCCTGCAAACTGGCTAAGAACTTCAGAGTCCCAACAGTTCTTCCAGTGTCTAATGTTACAAGTATGAGAAAGGTTGAAATATAATCTAACCATTGATGCATCTCCTTTTTCAACTATTCCCTATACCCAGGGATCTCATAGGTAAGACCTGCCACCCAGCTAGATAACAGAAACCCAATATGCAGAAGAGAAAAGATGGTAGGGAGGTAAACCCATGTGAGCAATCCACCTGCACTGAGATCATCAAGCCGCCATATTAATGTAAAACCCAGTCTTGGAATGGCCTCAAACAGAGAGCTCTGGCGTGTTTCGGCAGGCTGACAAAGGAGATAAACTCAGGAGTTGCGATTCACATGGCAAGCAGCCACTCATCCTGAAAATAAATCCACTCTGGCTGTTATTTATCCAGCAGTTATCTTTGATTGCTAGATGAATCTGCAGCACCTAATGTGAGTTCTCCGATTCTTTGATGTCTGATGTCAACCAGGCATTTAATAACTGTCAACAAAGATACTATATTTGATGAAATACATTCAGTGAAAGGTTAAATTAGGCACCATGACCAGAACTCCCACCTCTCAGGAAGGCATGTTGCAGGAGAGAATAACCCAACCATTGGAAAGATGAAAAGAATTTCAAATGACAACCTCAAGATTTTCCTGCCCGAAATATAAAGTCTGAGGTTTTCAGATTAACACTGTGGTCTGGGAGGCTTGTCCTCCTTAGAAGTGCCCTTGTTAAGACTCCTGCCATACCTTTTGCTACCCATAGAGCCTTGCAAAATCATTGTTACCTAGTTTTATCGTTTTCTCCTCTATCACACACATGTGATGCATTCTGCTTCAGTCAGACTTGCCCAACTCTCAAGCAGCAAGAGACCATGCACTGCTGAGGAGAGCCATATATGAACACAAAACCATAAACTTAAAACTTTATGATCTTTTATGACTTTTTTATAACATACGTGTGTGTGTGTGTGTGTGTGTGTGTGTGTGTGTGTGTGTGTGTGTTTGTATATGTTCAGCCCAGGGAGTAGCACTATTAGAAGGTGTGGCCTTTTTGGAGTAGGTGTGTCACTAAGGGTGTAGGCTTTAAGATAGCTGCCTGGAAGAGAATCTCCTCATAGAAACCTTCAGATGAAGCTGTAGAACTCTCAGCTCCTCCTGTACCATGCCTGCCTGGATGCTGACATATTCCTGCCTTGATTATAATGGACTGACCTTCTGAACCTATAAGCCAGCATCAATTAAATGGTGTCCTTATAAGAGTTGCCTTATAAGAGGTGTCTGTTCACATAAACCTAACTAAGACACACGCGCGCGCGCGCGCGCGCGCGCGCACACACACACACACACACACACACACGTATATGTGTGTATATATATTTGACTCTCAAATATTAATGCTCTAAATAGTGGCATTATGTTTTGATATTTGATGTCAAAAGATTAGACATGCCTGGTAGAACAATGAAACAAACTGACCCAGAACTAGAGTCACAACATGAGAGTCTGAAAAATAGTTCCTTTTTTTTTCCACTGTGCACTCAGCATTTCCCTGGATCTAAGACCTCCCATCAGCAGATGGAGCAGTACATATCTTATAGAAAATTGTACTACTAAGTGCTGTGACATGTTACAGATATCTCCTGGCAAGGGTTCTCTATTGCCTCCAGGATTGTGAAATTTGGTTTAGCAGGGAAGGGTAATTGCAGTGAGGGCGTTACTGAGAAAATGAACTACTTATTTGATATGTTCAAGTCCATGTAGGAAGGCAGGTTCTGGGGACTAGAGAGATGGCTCAGCAGTTTAAGAAATGTTGCTGTTCAGTCATGAGGGCCAGACTTCAGATCCCAGCACCTATAAAGGGTGGCTCACAGATACCTTAAATTTCAGCTCTAGGGATCTATTATCGTCTTGTGCTGATCCTGTCTCTGTGCTGGAGCTGTGGTCTTCAGCCAGAAGCCATTCATCATACAGAAAGCCAAGGACCTATTCATTGAGGTGCCATCATCAACGCCCCCCCCCATGAAAACTCAAGAAGAAGGTCATCAGTTGAACATAGTGATTAAAACAACAACAACAAACAACAAAAACCATTAAGAGTTTGTCATTGTGTTAGTGGCTCTATGTGTCCAGAGTTGAGCAGTTGTCAATGCCAAAAAGTTCTTGATGCAACCAGATTCTCCATGCTGCCTGGTCCCAGCATTATGAAAAACACTGATTCATGAAATGAAAGATTTCTCCCAACCTCCTCTCTCTTGTGTCTCCCTCTCCTATTCCCTTTCCTTCTCCTTTCTTCTCCCTGTCCCTCCCTCTCCTTTCCCCTCTCCTCCCTCTTCCTTCTTAAATATTTAGTCCCAACCCTGGAGAAGTAAAGGAAGATGATTAAGAGTTTAAAATAACTATTGATTACACAGTGAGGTCAGTCCTAGACTGGACTGCAAGATGGTCTATCTAATAGGCAAACAAATAAACAAACAAACAAATCAACCCAAAAAATTAGCTAACATTAACAAGATGCAGTACATATCAAATATTTTGCAGAACAGTATTTAATCTCTGATGCTGAGACAGTTGCAGAAAAGCGAAGTACCATGTCCAGTGTTACAGCCTTCATAGCTATGAATGTCAGGCATGCTCCAGCTTTGGGTAAAGTCTCTCAAAAAGACTTTAGCCCAGTAGTTAATATAATTTTTGCTTTCTTCTTCATCCTCCTGTCTCTCTAATTTACCTCACTTCTTTTTATACATTTTTCCTCATTGCTAGGGAGCAAGCACTCTAGCAATGATGAACATCTATAAATAGTGATTTTCTAAAACAGAGTCTTGCTATGCAGCTCAGGATGGAACAGAACTCACAAACCTTCTTACTGAGTACTGAGATTACAAACATGTACCATCATTCCTACTTCTACTACATTCTTAGACTTTCAAAGGAGATATAGTCTCTTAACCAGGGGAAGGAGTGGCCAAAGCTGCTTGCTAACTGAATTTTTTTCTCATTATAGTTATCTAAAAAGCCATATTGCTTTAATTTGAGTTGGGCAATCTTCCAAGTAATCTACAAATTGTATTTTATTAAAAAGCACTCAAGAAGCAGAGATTAAAGAGAATATAAAGTAGGTTGAGATTAAAAACCCTCACAACCCGTCCCTCCCCCTAATAGCGCACTTCTTTCAGCAAAGCTCCACCTGCAAAGGTTCTTCAACCTCCCCCAGACAGCGCCACCAACTGGGGACAAAGTGCTCAAACGCATGAACTATGCGGGAGCATTACTCATGAAAACTACCATAGCATATATCTTGAAAGAGTCTGTTGTTGGGACAATACAAAATTTCAGAAACTTTTTTGTTCAAATTGAATAAGCACCAATGAAGAAACTATGCTGATGCCTGCCCCCTATTTTCTGCAGTCTCCATGTTTCTGTAATTGGCATCTGAAATTTCCTATATAGTGAAGAGTCTGAGATCTTCCAGTATCCAAATTTGCAACACATCTGAAATGCTCAGTTTGACTGTTTCACAAAACCATCTGGACTGATTCAGCCTGAAGCATCTGGTTTGATTGGTCACAGGCCAAGATAAAAAAAAACATATACTGGAAAGAGCTACCTTGGAGTCTGTTTATTTCTGCTTTACAGATTTTGGCCTTGAAATAGGCCCAAATGGTGGGGACACTCCCAAAGTATCTCCCATAGTACTCTTAGCTCACTACTCAGAAAGTTCTCCTTCACATCTAACCAAACTTTTTCTCCTGTGAGTAACAAAGCTATGCCACTTTAATTTGAGTTGGGTGGTCTTTGAGGTCATCTATAAATTGTGCTTATCTCACATGAGATAATGGAAGATTCAGTTACCTGCAGATCTTACCTGAGAGCTGTCTAGAAAACATCTATTAAAGATGACGCTGACCATCCTCCTCTGAAATAGCTGATTTTGGGCATAATGAGAAATGTTCTTCTTCAGTGCTGTAAGTTTTAATCTGGAGATTAATAGTGGATGATGTTTGGACCACCTTGAGTGTGGGTACTGGTTTGTAAAAATGAAGAGACTTAAAAAGTCGATTTTTATTCCATAGGCACCCTGTGCTATATATTATTTGTTTTCTACTTCACATCCCCAGGGGACTGTCCAGGGTGCATCTTTGCTCACCTGGCCTCGATTTAGCTAGATTTTTCAATACTTTGCATGAGAAAAGACTCACCTTTCTAGAACTCGAGACCCATAGGAACCCCCTCCCAGGGGACTAAGAACTTCAAATGGAACATCTCCTCGGAAATCACGCATTCATTGACCTCCACCCATCTCCAAGTCTCCATTTGATAAAGATACACTTGCCATATAGGTCTGGTTTTTCCCTTTCCAAAATATGTCTCCAATTCCATGCAACTCTCAAGACCAGGCCTTAAAGCCATTCCAATTGGACTTCATTCGTCTCAGATTGTGGTTTACCAGTAGGTCCTAATCTACTTCCAAAATGTCCCCCCAACATATCCACTCATCACCAAACATATTCAGTTACCCTTCAAAAGTGACTGTTATCTACCCCCAAAGCAGCTACCTTCCCTATAGCCTGCTTTTCCCTCTCACCTCCTCCTATCTGCTGCTTCTAAACACTCCAAACATTCTGAGTCTTACACACTAGGGTCACAGAAAGCTCAAAGCTTTAAGATGTATCTCTGCTGCTCTCTTCACATGCAAGCATTGGAGACACTTGTGAGATTATTTTAAACTAAAGTAGAACTTTGGTGTCCCTGCTGCTTTATAACTTGGTTCCAGAAAATGATATTGCCTCTCCTTCCCAGTGTGGCTTAAATCTGCTAATTATTCCCAAATGTCTTCAGAGCTATTTTCCTCTATCCCAGGATTACTCTTGGCATCTGGTTGTTGTCATTTAAACCTCTCAATCCAGCTTGGCCTTGTTTTATATTTCTGACTTACTGACAAGACCAGGCTAATTGTCTTAACGTCTTTTTTGTTTCATAAGTCTGACTTTTGTTCCTTATAAATCATATGGGATAATTCTGTCTTAAACGTGTTGTTTGTGTCTCAGGGCTTGTGAAACAAAGTGCAAATTCCCACATATGCCTACAAAAGCTCACTGTGCCAGCCTTGGCTTCTCAACCTTTTGCCTCTCCTACCATTCTCTCAATGGTCCAGCCAAAGATGAGTTGAAAGACAGAGCTTTTTCTCACTGGAGAAACTTCCACTTGCCTTTCATCTGCCTAAGACCCTTCTCTAAATAATATTACATTTTATTTATGTGTTATGAGGGGGAAAATCATGTGCATGCCACAGCATATGTGGAAATCAGAGGAAAACTTGCAGAGATTGGATCTCCCCTTCCATGGTGTAGATTGTGGGGACTATATTCAGGTCTTCAGGATTGGTAGATGCTTTCAACAGATGAGCTATCTTGCTGGCCATACTCACTCAGCTGATTTCTTCATGGTTTTATGGACATAGCTCAAAGACCACTACTTCTGAAAGGCTTATAACACCTTCACAACATACAGTAGTCACCTCTTTAAACAATGAAAGTTCTCTGGCCCTACAGCTATGTCTTCATGAAGTCCCTTCCAGGACTGACTCCGGACTCTACACTTTGTGAAGCCACAGGGGGTGAAAAAAGGATTTTGGTCACCCATGTTTGAAATGCAATCACCTCTTGGGTCACCATAGCCTGGTAGAAGTTTGTGCAGGAACACTGAATGTGTAATTGAGTCAGGAGATTCCCCGTAATAAAACGAATCTTGCTCCTTGCTCCTGGCTGTGGGTACAAGAATGACATCAAGTGCAGCACATAGGGAACGACCACTCAGTTGAATCTAGTCAACCCACAGAATAAGAAAACTCATAAACCATTATGTTAAAACTGCACTTCGAAGGATATTGTGCTGCAGTGGAAAACCTCTGTATTTCAATGGTTTTTCAGTGCTTACTAATGTTTAGGTTTGAATATGTTCCCCAATGGTCCATGTGTTGAAAATGTTTGTTTGGTATTGTAACTGTCCTGCAGCTTGGTCAAACTGGAAGGAGCGCTCAGGTGGAAAGGAGAATGGACAGGTGAGAGGAATAATGAAGCCAAGACAAAGGTTCTGATCAAGGCCGAATGTTCAGTGGATAACTCTGACTTTAAAGGAGGGGGTACCCATCCCCCAATTATGCCAAGATCTGGTCAGGAAAACAGGTTCAGCTGCTCAGTAGGTAGCTGACTGATTACAAGAAGCTGCAGATCTGGAAGAACAATAGACTTCACCCAGGTCTGAAAGTTCTACCCTAGGTGAGCAACAGTACTGGTCTGGAACTCAAGGCAATCTCCCTGCCTCAGTTCCCTGAGAATTGGCATTAGAGGTATGCTCTGACACAGCCTGACTTCATGCACTTGAACTATTTGACTCTTAATCTCTAGCACAGCAGTAGAGAGAGCCAGGGTCTAAGGAAATTCGAGCAGGCCACAGGGCTCTGCCTTTCCAGGGAAACTAATCTTGTTATTATGGGGTCTTCCCTGCCCTAGCAGCACATTGTTCATAAAAGGATGAGTTTGAGGTTCCTTTTTGTCCCATACATGTCTTAGGGTGTGAACAGACACCATGACTAAGGCAACTCCTAAAAGGACAACATTTAATGGAGTTGACTTACAGGTTCAGAGGGTCAGTGCATTATCACCAAGGCAGGAACATGGTAGCATCCAGGTAGGCATGATGCAGGAGGAGCTGAGAGTTCTACATCTTCATCTGAAGGCTGCTAGGAGAAGACTAGCATCCATGTGGTTAGGAGGATTGTTTCAGTGTCCACCCGCAAAGTGACATACTTCCTACTCCAACAAAACCACACCTACTCCAACAAAGCCACTCCCTGGACCAAGCATATTCAAACTACCACAATATGATTCTACCTTCTCATTATTTTACCCTTTACTTTTTGACCTTCCCTCATGGGATGACTCCTCAGAAAGCTCTCACCAATTGCCAAACATTAATCCTTGAGCCTGCTACCATCTAGAACTGAAAGGAGAATGAGTTCCCCTTCTTTATCAACTAGTCAGTTTGTGGTGTTGTGTTACAGCTATACAAAATAGAGTGTGGTGATTACCACCCAAAGTAACCAGGTCTTTTTTATGTCTCTTGTATGTAGCTGGCCATTGTAAGCCTCAGAAAAGACAAATTTGCCACTTGATTAATCAGTGCAAGTATTCAGTGCTATGGTAGTGTGTCACCTCCTAAGAACTTGGTAAAATTTGTATATGGATAGAATGTTTCATGGCATAAAAAGTACAAGCAACGTGTGTAAAAGACAGGCACTAGAGCACATTCAGAAACATCAACCAAATCAATGAGCCAGATTTAGTGAAAACCTGTTTCAGAAACTAAGGTGGTGGGCAACAGAGTAAAAGATCTTGTGTTGATCTCTAGCTTCTGCATGCATGTGCACATACAAGAACTGTCAGGTTCCAGGGCTGGTAAGATGACTCTGTGGCTAAGAGCACATGTCAGTCTTGGTTAATGAATCAAGTTCTCATCATCCACGTCAGACAGTTTACGACTGCCTATAATTCCAGCTGCCGGAGATCTAGTGCCATCTTCTTGACTCTGTGGGTACCAGCACTCACCTGGCATTCACTCACACAGAAACACATACATACACTTAAGTAAAATAGCAGCCATAATAACAGATGCCAAGCTTCTCTGTCTCTATAGACTATTTTCTTTCAAAGTCACAGCATCTTCTACAAGTAAATAAAATTATTTCTTCTATGTCAATACAGGCAAGCCTCTGCCAAACAATTCCGGTAACATGGCCAAAGTTAACAGCTAAAATAAGTAAGGAAGTGCTGCCTCAACAAATCCCTAAGTTCAAAGGGCAAATCTTCCAGCCAGCTGCCTTCTCCCTACAATGCCTCACATCTCCAGGGCCTGCACGTGCCAAGCCCATAAGCCACCCTGCATATTGGCTCACAATGTAGACACCTCATTTTTCTCAGTTCAGATTCATTGCCAACCTTAAGCTGAGCACCAGTGGGTACGGAGGAGGTCAGCCAGCCCCATACAAGAGATCAGTGCATTCCGTATCTTCCAAAGGCAGCTATTCTCTGTCTTTCAGATCATCTGGCAGCTAGTTAACACTTTGGGGGACAAAAGATGCAAGAAACTAACTAGGGACAGACTAAAGTAGCAATGTGCCCAAACTCTAAGTTGGTGAACTAGTTCATTTATTGAGGTCTCTTATAGATTGGATGAGGGGTTACTTAGAGAAGCCTGGCCTTCTCAAATGCCATGTGCCCACCTCAGCATGGGTGAAAACTCATGGAAGCTGGAACCCTGGAGTTCTTTGCAGGCAGACTTGAAAGCTCTTTCCTTCCTGGGTTTTAAGGCACTTTGTTTAAACTCCCTGAGTCTTAGGAGTTTGGGAGCAAGATGCTGCCCTTGGACAAAGAGAAGATAATCTCCATTGAGGCACATTCAGACCTGAATAAATATTTAAAGTGACTGCAAATATAAACAATCCTTTCATTTAGTAAGTCAGGCTTATAGGATTCCCAAAAGCCATTTCCCTTAGAGTTTTTAGTAATATACTCTTCTTCGACCCTTTCTTACACAGACAGGATGTTAGAAACAGCGGACTCAGTGCCTCTGTTATTTGTGTGTGCATGTGCATCCTTGCTGGTTTCTGTAAGAGTAGAAGTGGGAGAGAGCGCTGGTTCTGATTGATTCCTTAGGTTATATTGCTGCTGTCAGGAGAATCTAGGCTGACAAAAGTCTCCTCAAGGTCACAAAGTTTTCCAGATGACTGGAGAGTTACAGCACCTAGCACTTCCATGCTAAAGTCACAGCTTGATTCCACCTCGGTGCTACTTCTCTACCTGGGTGGCAGACAGTGGAGCTGCCTTTTATTCTCCAGTGCCTCAGCGGATTTGCAAAAAGAATGCCTTCTCCCTGCTTTCCAGGCCCACCTCTCCGGGTTCCCTCCTGGTACACATTGGTTGCTGCCTCCACACTGGGTTGCTTAGCAACCGGGCTCTGCGGGCTTCCTAATAGACAAAGGCTTCTCCTTCCTCTCCAACTGCTGCACTAATGCTCATTGTTGACAGGGGAGCAACTCCTGGCTGAGCATATGCTGTAATCCAGAGGCTGGTTCAGGAACTTGGTGCCAAAAGCTATGGGCTTCTCTCCTGAAGTGCTGATGTCTGAGAAGCAAAGCAACTCATTGCATGGTGTTGTCCTGACCAAGTGACTATCTTGGTCATTTATGGGTAATTATGTTTGAGAAGATAGTTAGTGGGATCTGACTTCAGAGAACTGTGTCCATCATCATCCTCTTGTCCCAGTGACCTCAGAAAGAAGCCTTATAACATCCCCATGCATACAACAACACAGTGTGAGATAATTTCATACATACCCAAGGGACCCCCAGATTTAAGCTGATTCAACCCCAAACTCTTAAATCCGTAGAGGTGTTTTACATTGCTGTCTCTGAATTCTAACACTGGCCGCTGTCATACTCAGCCAAACACAGAGTAGCATTGTGTCACAAGAAATTAGGTGACTCACCTCAGGATAGTCAGGGGAAAAGAAACAGCACTCTCACAGCTCTTCAGAGGCCTCTGAACCCGGATGCTTTCCATCTCTGAGACAGATACATACATCTTCATGGAGATGGCCTGTGGAGATGGGACCAGAGAGGATCGTTTCTAAATTAACAAATAAGCTGGAGAAATGCAACAATTTATTTTGGGTCACTGAGTAAAGCTGCGGCCCTCTCATCTTTATAAAGGAAGGCAATCAGCCATTAAACACTGAATTATGGATGTCTCCGTGGCTATGGTAAGATGGGAGATGAATATAGTTAGGAATGCATGCAAGAAAGTGAACTTACAATAAACAGTGTTGGTTATGCATTGACTGCCCACTACTGCAATCTTCTGTGTGTGTGTGTGTGTGTGTGTGTGTGTCCCTCTCTCTCTGTGCTCTGTGTGTCTGTGTGTGTCTGTGTGTAACTGTGTGTTTGTGTGTGTATATTCACATGGGGAATGCATACATAATGGCCAGAAAACAGTGTCAGATGTTCTCCAATCTTCGCCAAATGTTTCTTTAAATCAGGGTCTCTTACTAAATCTTCAGCTTGATTTTCTTACCTAGGCTGGAAGTCAGCACGCCTCAGCAAGCCTCAGCCAGCCTCCAGTGTCTTTACAGTTCAGAGCCAGGGTGGCCGATGTAGGTGTATATGGGATACTTGGCTTGTTATGCTCGTGCTGGGATCTGAACTCCGATCTTCAGGATTACGAAGTGAGCCATTCTCCAGACCCTTTCCTCATCTTCCTGTTGTACAGAGTCTAGCATGGAGAAGTCATTCTGTAAGCACATGTAAAAGAAAGAGCAAGACTGAAGAAGCTCACAAGGAGCCAACATCATCACTAAGACCCTTATTAGCTCTTGCCCCTTTCCCTCTCTCACATAAACTAGTCCAATATCACCTTATATCATAAATCAAGTTGCTATCTTTCCCAGAAGAAAAATAAAAGAGATTCACTGTGAAAAGAGAGAAGATACACCCAAGTGGAAGATGCCTATCTTCTGGGCTAGGAAAAGCAGAGAATGCCAGTCAGGCCAGGGATACCTCTGAATCCTCAATGTTACCTCCTCCTGCTAGTTATTATTCTGTCCTTGTACACAGTGCCCAATGATACCTTGCTAACTTAGTTCTTGATAGTCAGTGTCAGAACATTAGCAAATGTAACTATTAGGCCTTTCATCTAGTTTCTTCACAGGTAAGTTTGAAATTTTCAGAATATCTATGCCAGATATTCTGTGATTCGTTAGATACATAACGCCATAATAATTTAAAGCTTTTGGTCCAGAGCCTGAGGTAGACAATGTGGCTAACCATGGAGTACCTGTCCTAGGTTTGAGTCCTACCACTATTTAAACCAGGAATAGTAAAATATGCCTGTAATCCTAATCCTAGTACTCAGGAGGAAAAGGAAGGAGGCTCAGAATGTCAAGGCTATTCTCAACTACATAATGAGTTTGGAGCCAACCTAGTCTGCAATAGATCCTATTTCAAAAGTCTAAAATAATATTTTAATAAGCTCAGATCTGATATACATGACTCAATAAATATGAGTTGTTATTATCAATTGCACTGCTAAACAATGATAATTTGAATAAGCAAATATTCAGTTTAATGGGCATGTTTTTCAGGATTCTATGATCTTTGGACAACTACCAATGTATATTTTCAATAAAATCTTGGAAAGAATTTGTATTTGAAAAATAAAGACCCAGCATTTTTCAAAATGTATCTCTTTTCTAGGTCTGGAAGAAGCAGTGGTCTAGACGTGCCCATGAAGGAGCTGGCAGTTGGCACCCTGCCACTTCTTTTCTTCCACCCACCACTGGAAGGAGGAGCCTCTCAGCACATACTGTTCCTGCCCTCCTCACATGGATGGGAACATGCCTAGCTTTTCATGCTAGCCTGTGATGGCAGGCTAGATCGTTCTGACACCATCTGTTCTCTCAAGCACACAGCACACAGTTGCGTGGTTGTCATAACTCCATCTGAAAATGTCGAGTGCCATGATGAATGAGTCTGAGGGAGGATGTTTACCTCCTCAGCATCTACCGCTAGGCACTCAAGGATTGGGGTGTAGTAGTACCACAGGTTTTTCCCACATGAGGATTCTAGGATTAGCCCTACATCACAAGTCTCAGAATTTGGAAGACAGACACAAGAGATGATTCCAGACAGCCTCAATCCAGTAAGTACTTGCTGTCACTCATTGGCAAAAATAGAACAAAATATGGAATTGTTGGGGCATCCATGTCAGAGTGTGTCATGAGTCAGACATAAATACACAAAGCTCTTGGTCTCTGAGACCTTAGTTTCCACCAGACGCAACATTAAGTCCCTTCTGTACACTGTGGCATTGAATCCTGACTATATCCAACACAAAGAAAGACACAATTGCCATTGGTCAGTATGTTCATGGACAACTGAGAAACCTGGGAACAGGGGGTTCAAGTTGACCCTCCCAGCTGCAGGGCCAGTACATGGTGATGTTAGTGTGGGAACTGTGTCCTCATGGTCTTTGCTTAACTACTTCCTGCCCTGATAGCAAGCAACAGTCACCAATGTTTATCCTCCTGGCTTCACCATCAAGAAGGCTTGGTGAGCAGGGGGAGAGGGGATGGGTTAGAGGATTGGGGGGGGGAGGAAAGAGGATAACATTTAAAATGTAGATAAAAATATATCTAATTTTTAAAAAATAGACAATTTCATCTGTATCTCTAGTTCCATTTTGCTGATGTGATCCCCAAAAGATGGAAGTTTATAATCAGTAGAGATCATACCTTCATTGCCTTTACATTTTGGGGGGTCAGAGATCCTCAGGAGTTGTCCAAATTATTGATTTGAGACAAAATCTCTCCCTGGCCTCTTCTCCGTAACTTCCCTTTCTCACTGTAATTCTATGGATAAGCTAGGTGGGCTGGCCTGTGACAGCCTCAGGAACCTGACCATCTCTGCTTCTCCAGCTCTGGGATTATAAGAACAAGGCACAAATCCCAGCTTTTCTCATAGGTTCTGAAGATCATAGCTAAGCCCTAATATTTGAGCAATGATCATTTTACTAACATAGTCATCTCTCCTGTCTAGATTTCTCACCTTGCATCTCATAGAGGCTCAGTACATACCACTAGTAGATCCTGCATCAAATGAGATTACTGTATGATCTAATTATCTCTCTCCCTAGTCATGACATGTCCAAAAGGGAAAGAGCTGATACCAACTACTATGTCTAGCCAACAACAATAAACAAGGATCATCCTGTGCCAGATGGACCACATGGCTTGCCCTTCATCAGGTCCATTTTTCCTGTCCTTTCCATGGCATGAGCTCCCTCTGTAATATATGGTAGAACAGTATTGAGCCAGGCAAACTGGGACACTAGAACATCAAGCTGCCAATCCTACACCCAAACCCAGAAACTAGGACTCTCAAAAAGGCAACCTGGATATCACCCTGATTTTGTTTTCCCTTTTATAAACGTGTTTGCAATTTTTTTTCTTTCCACTTCTCAGCAGATGCTACCTGATTTGTGTTCTGGCTAATGTCACCCACGTCAAATGCATTGCCAAATGCAATGAGGTGTGACTGACACCAGGAGAGATGACGAGAGAGCGGAGTGGCAGCTGGTGGCTGTTCCTTCTTGTAGAATTTAAATGAATCAAGGAGCATCCTGACGGAGTGCATCTGAACATGCCCAGGGGCAAATAGAAGGTCCTCATCCCAGATATGGAGATGGGAGCAGTCTGAGGTGGTGCTGCCCTCATGACAACTGCATGGCTCCTGAGCAGACGATGAGCCTGGAGAACCTGAGAGGCAGATAAAGGACAGATGCAGAGTTTCAGAAAGAGAAATACCCAAATGAAGAGGACGCCTGATTGTTCCTTCCACATTACCTGTTTTCACAGGGACCTAGACAGATGTCTGCCTTATGTGAGACTGTGGATTCATAGGAACACTCTCTACTTCTTCCTTAAGCTTAGGCTGGCCTTGAACTCACTGTGTAGCTTAGGATAAATCTCAACACCTGATATTCCTACTTCCACCTCCCTGTTTCTAAAGTTATAGGTATATAGCACTATATATGGTTTACATAGTGCTGGGAGTTGAACTTAGGAATTCATTCATGGCCAGCAAGCACTCTACTAACTGAGCTACATCCTCATTCCTTGGGAAAAAAATGATTTTTAAGATAAATTTTATTTCCAAAATCCTTCAGCATGTCATGGGATTCAAGGACAAAAGTATAACATGCCCTC